>NW_025536384.1:0-60273 GCF_020615455.1 Coregonus clupeaformis
TAATTATGTTTCCTCTCCCATCTTTCCTTAACCAAGGAATTGAAGTGGGAAATTATGTTATCCTTTCTTTGAAGGATAGGCTACACAAACAGACGTACACTCCCACACGCACACGCACACACAAAAACACACACAGAAACAAACACAGATGCAGACATGCACACACAAACACAAACCGACACAGACACAGAAACAAACGAACATAAGTGAAAAGAAGAAGTGGATTCCTACAATTGAAAAGGAAATGACAGCTGACAATGAAAGGATGTTCGGTTGCCATGACGCGCTTAAGCAATCAATGCACCATACCATCAAATCAATCAAATGTTATTTGTTGTATTATGCGCCGAATACAACAGGTGCAGACTTTACCGTGAAATGCTTACGTACGAGCCCTTTCCCAACAATGCAGAGTTAAAAAGTAAGAAACATTTGCTAAATTAAAAAAGGAAATAGGAACATAATAATATAACAAAAACGAGGTAAATTAGGTCAAATGTACATGTAGGTAGGGTTAGCAGTGACTAGGAAATCAGGATAGATAATAAACAGAGTAGCAGCAGCATATGTGAAGAGTGTGAAAGTGTGAGGTGAGGTGAGAATTTGACAGGGTGCAAATAACCACGAGCAGAGGAAGAGAGTGAGCAACTCAATTTGGACTCCGGCTGGCCTCTCATTTCCTGTGTTAAAATATGAGATATGCCTGGGGAGTGTAGTACCTCTCAGTACCACTCCAGCTGAGTTACAGCTCAGCTACCTTAGGAAGAGAAATGGACACTGAGAAATATTGAGGCAAAAGAGGACTGGAAGACTAAACTGATATGGACCACCAAAGTAGGCTATATCAGCACTACCAATGTGCTTCAGAGTGATATCAGGTTCGCCAGAAAATAATGGTTGTGGGCGTTCATTAATTGAGACAAACTGGTTTGCCAATGTGGCTTTCCATTTCCCTCTCGCTGCCTCTGCACCTTTCCATAGCTGCAAAGAGAGCATCTGTTTTTCGGAGTGCTGCTGCTGCCCTCTCCTACGCTTTACTGTTGAACAAAAAGGTGATGGGATGTGCCACACGGTTTATTTGTAATGTAAATAAATAGGTGAGGGAGGAGGAGTCAACATTCAAATGAACCAGAATAATGTGATAGACAGAAGAGAGAGAGAGAGTGCATTATCGGATCATATGGATTATGTAAATGTTGTTATTGATGTTACCTGGCAACTGATCATTGATATGACCTTTGACATGACCTTTGACTGTTGGCACACATCTGGCTGAAATTCTACTCTGAATGTAGATGTAATCTAGCAACATTCAGTGCAGTACATCGTATCTAGTGCAACAGTTATTCTATAGGTCTAGCTATTACTAAATCTACAATATCAATGAGTGACAGGTGAGCCCAACTGGTTAGCGCTGCTGTCAGTGAACCATTGCAGATGGATGAGTCATTCTTCCAGGTTTCTTATAATAGAGAAGTACCTGTAGTGTCAGACCGCCCTGGCATTTGGGAAAACGTTACTTTAATATCCACACCTAATGGTCTCAAGCCCCTGTCCTAAAGATACCTGCTGTTCTACTGTATATAAGAACACGTCAGTTATACTGTATGACCACTCTATCCCATGCTGCCTGAAATGAAACCAGAAGGGATGATGGAGAGAGAGAGAGAGAGCGTGGGCACACTCTCCAACCCCACTGCTGAGTGGGCTTCAGTTTCGACGGCACGACTCTCATTTGGATAGGTGAGTAGAGAGAGAGAAAACAGGCCTAGCTGCTGAAGAGAGCCCACACACAGAATACCCATTCTTGGCAGAGGTCCAGGCTTACCTTGAGGAGATGTTTCTGTATTGTCAGTACAGTGAGTACACTGACTTTAGTGAAACAGACATAGTATCTCTCTCTGCTCTTAGGATTAGACTACAGAGGATTAATGAAGCATTGTCCAAGCAAGTTTACTGTGATTTTCTACCAATAAACCTTATTTTCTTGGCGTCCATCTCAGTTCTGTTCTAATGGCAGATTAATCACAGATGACTGCTGTATCTGTACTGAAGCGCTGTCTTCAGGTGTTATTGACTGTGTTTAGGACATTGCATTTACAGTAGACAGTTTGAACAAGTCTTAATCGTTCTAAGAAGCCCAAGGAATATGTGGGAATGTAGCTGCATATACATACAGTTGAAGACGGAAGTTTACATACACTTAGGTTGGAGTCATTAAAACTCGTTTTTCAACCACTCCACAAATTTCTTGTTAACAAACTATAGTTTTCGCAAGTCGGTTAGGACATCTACGTTGAGCATGACACAAGTAATTTTTCCAACAATTGTTTACAGACAGATTATTTCACTTATAATTCACTGTATCACAATTCCAGTGGGTCAGAAGTTTACATACACTAAGAAAATGATGTCATGGCTTTAGAAGCTTCTGATAGGCTAATTGACATCATTTAAGTCAATTGGAGGTGTACCTGTGGATGTATTTCAAGGCCTACCTTCAAACTCAGTGCCTCTGCTTGACATCATGGGAAAATCAAAAGAAATCAGCCAAGACCTCAGAAAAAACATTGTAGACCTCCACAAGTCTGGTTAATCCTTGGGAGCAATTTCCAAACGCCTGAAGGTACCACGTTCATCTGTACAAACAATAGTACGCAAGTATAAACACCATGGGACCACGCAGCCGTCATACCGCTCAGGAAGGAGACACATTCTGTCTCCGAGAGATTAACATACTTTGGTGAGAAAAGTGCAAATCAATCCCAGAACAACAGCAAAGGACCTTGTGAAGATGCTGGAGGAAACAGGTACAAAAGTATCTATATCCACAGTAAAACGAGTCCTATATCGACATAACCTGAAAAGCCGCTCAGCAAGGAAGAAGCCACTGCTCCAAAACTGCCATAAAAAAGCGGTTTGCGGTTTGCGGTTTGCAACTGCACATGGGGACAAAGATCGTACTTTTTGGAGAAATGTCCTCTGGCAGGGATGTAGCTCAGTTGGTAGAGCATGGCGTTTGCAACGCCAGGGTTGTGGGTTCGATTCCCATGGGGGGCCAGTATGAAAAATATAAAAAATTATGTATGCACTCACTAACTGTAAGTCGCTCTGGATAAGAGCGTCTGCCCAAAATACTAAAATGTGAAATGTAAATGTAATGGTCTGATGAAACAAAAATATAATTGTTTGGCCATAATGACCATCGTTATGTTTGGAGGAAAAAGGGGGTAACTTGCAAGCCGAAGAACACCATCCCAACCGTGAAGCACGGGGTGGCAGCATCATGCTGTGGGGGTGCTTTGCTGCAGGAGGGACTGGTGCACTTCACAAAATAGATGGCATCATGAGGAAGGAAAATTATGTGGATATATTGAAGCAACATCTCAAGACATCAGTCAGGAAGTTAAAGCTTGGTCGCAAATGGGTCTTCCAAATGGACAATGACCCCAAGCATACTTCCAAAGTTGTGGCAAAATGGCTTGAGGACAACAAAGTCAAGGTATTGGAGTGGCCATCACAAAGCCCTGACCTCAATCCTAGAGAAAATGTGTGGGCAGAACTGAAAAAGCGTGTGCGAGCAAGGAGGCCTACAAACCTGACTCAGTTACACCAGCTCTGTCAGGAGGGATGGGCCAAAATTCACACAACTTATTGTGGGAAGCTTGTGGAAGGCTACCCAAAACGTTTGACCCAAGTTAAACAATTTAAAGGCAATGCTACCAAATACTAATTGAGTGTATGTAAACTTCTGACCCACTGGGAATGTGATGAAATAAATAAAAGCTGAAATAAATCATTCTCTCTACTATTATTCTGACATTTCACATTCTTAAAATAAAGTTTTGATCCTAACTGACCTAAGACAGGGAATTTTTACTAGGATTAAATGGTGTATGTAAACTTCCGACTTCAACTGTATCTACCACCTCCAAGCTTTATAGAATACCAGTTCTGTAGGTTTGGCTGGTTGAGAGCAGTTGAGGAAATATAAAAGTCTTGGAACATAAAGCGTTGACCTAATTTTGAGACACAGTTTCATTCTTCAAACATAAATCAGTCATCATTACATTTTAGTCATTTAGCAGATGCTCTTATCCAGAGCGACTTACAGATGTGTGAGTGCATACATTTATTATTATTATATATTTTTTTTCATACTGGCCCCCCGTGGGAATCGAACCCACAACCCTGGCGTTGCAAACACCATGCTCTACCAACTGCGCTACATCCCTGCCGGCCATTCCCTCCCCTACCCTGGACGACACTGGGCCAATTGTGCGCCGCCCCATGGGTCTCCCGGTCGCAGCCGGCTACGACAGAGCCTGGATTCGAACCAGGATCTCTAGTGGCACAGCTAGCACTGCGATGCAGTGCCTTAGACCACTGCGCTACTCAGCGCCCATACATATCATCTCGTTTCCCCTCTACAAGGGGATCAATAAATTATGAATCAATCAATTTTTATAAGTTCTTTCTCTTTATAGTGTTTTTCTGCAGGACTTGGAAGCTCTGGGCTGTTCTAGGAAAATGTCCTTTCTATGTGAATCTTTGACATACTGTGCCCAGGTAGGGAGCAGCTGTGGTTCAGCTCCTCATTAGAAAGCTTCAGGGATATTCTGCTGTATTACTCTGGCTCGGCAGAATTCCCTACTGCTATAGTTTGACCCTCAGAGTGCAGTCCTCCATCATGCATTACAAATCCCAGTTTCTTATTCTTTCAGCTGCCATACAGTATACTTACAGTGCCTTCGGAAAGTATTCAGACCCCTTGACTTTTTCCACATTTTGTTACATTACAGCCTTATTCTAAAATGGATTTAAAAAATATTTAAAAAACTCAGCAATCTACACACAATACCCCATAATGACAAAGCGAAAACAGGTTTTGAGAATTTTTGCAAATGTATTTAAAATAAAAACAGAAATACCTTATTTACATAAGTATTCAGACCCTTTGCTATGAGACTCGAAATTAAGCTCAGATGCAACCTGTTTCAATTGATAATCCTTGAGATGTTTCTACAACTTTATTGGAGTCCACCTGTGGTAAATTCAATTGATTGGACATGATATGGAAAGGCACACACCTGCCCATATAAGGTCCCACAGTTGGCAGTGAATGTCAGAGCAAAAACCAAGCCATGAGGTCGAAGGAATTGTCTGTAGAGCTCCGAGACAGGATTGTTTCGAGGCACAGATCTGGGGAAGGGTACGAAAACATTTATTCTGCAGCATTGAAGGTCCCAAAGGACACAGTGGCCTCCGTCATTCTTAAATGGAAGAAGTTTGGAACCACCAAGACTCTTCCTAGAGCTGGCTGCCCGGCCAAACTGAGCAATCGGGGGAGATGGGCCTTGGTCAGGGAGGTGACCAAGAACCTGATGGTCACTCTGACAGAGCTCTAGAGTTCCTCTGTGGAGATGGGAGAACTTTCCAGAAGGACAACCATCTCTGCAGCATTCCAGCAATCAGGCCTTTATGTTAGAGTGGCCAGACGAAAGCCACTCCTCAGTAAAAGGCACATGACAGTCCGCTTGGAGTTTGCCAAAAGGCACCTAAAGACTCTCAGACCATGAGAAACAAGATTCTCTGGTCTGATGAAACTTAGATTGAACTCTTTGGCCAGAATGCCAAATGTCACATCTGGAGGAAACCTTGCACCATTCCTACGGTGAAGCATGGTGGTGGCAGCATTATACTGTGGGGATGTTTTTCAGCGGCAGGGGCTGGGAAACTAGTCAGGATCGAGGCAAAGATGAACGGAGCAGAGTACAGAGAGATCCTAGATGAAAACCTGCTCCAGAGCGCTCAGGACCTCAGACTGGGGCAAAGGTTCACCTTCCAACAGGACAATGACCCTAAGCACACAGCCAAGACAATGCAGGAGTGGCTTCGGGACAAGTCTCTGAATGTCCTTGAGTGGCCCAGCCAGAGGCCGGACTTGAACCTGATCGAACATCTCTGGAGAGACCTGAAAATAGCTGTGCAGCAACGCTTCCCATCCAACCTGACAGAGCTTGAGAGGATCTGCAGAGAAGAATGGGAGAAACTCCCCAAATACAGGTGTGCCAAGCTTGTAGTGTCATACCCAAGAAGACTCGAGGCTGTAATCGCTGCAAAAGGTGCTTCAACAAAGTACTGAATACTTATGTAAATGTGATATTTAAGTTTTTGCTTTGTCATTTTGGGGAATTGTGTGTAGATTGATGAGGGGGAGAAAAACGATATAATCCATTTTAGAATATTATATCGAAACGTAACAAAATGTGGAAAAAGTCAAGGGGTCTGAATACTTTCCGTATGCACTGTATACACCACTTGTAATGTACCTCTTTATTTAAAACTTGTGCCTGTGGTGTTCAGTAAAGTGTAGTGTCTCGCTGGTCATCTCTGCCACTGAAGAGGTTGTCACATAACAGTAAGTGTTGGACTCAATGGGAGGTTAATGTGCTGCTGGGTCAGATCGCTGGCCTTCGATCAGGACCCAGCTTGCAGCACCCCAGGACGCTGAGAAGCCTGATGAGATTGAGTCTGGCAGTTGCCCTTACCTGTCAGCCTATCTGAGAGACGGAAGTCTGCCTCAGACAAAGTGGATGGTTTATTCATGAGCATGGATATGAGGGTGTGACAGGAAGATCATTGAAAAGGAAAAGGCACAGCGCTCACCATTAAAAACACACTTTTATTTAAGCAACTATTAAAAGCTTGACATTTCGGCCTTCATCAATTGCCTTCAATGGTGACAGGAAGAGACACTTTCTAATAGGAGAGGTGTGTTAGACCAAAATAATGGAGGCTACACACAGCCATGTTTGAGGGCTATGTGTTATGTTCTTCCATGAACTTTGTGGGAAATTGCTAGTCCTTTTGGTGATGGACTGATTATCAGATTTGGTCTGCTCACAAAGTGGCTTATCCAGTCTGCTGCTTGTTCTGCTTCCACAGGTCATGGTAACTTGGCTACAACTGGAAGGTAATGAGGTAGGCCTATTGAAAGATTCTGGTACGGCAGAGTGTAATTTATTTCTTGCTGATTGGTTTGGAATAGTACAAGAGAGCTCAGAATGTTCTAATATGGAACATTGATAAGCAGCATGACCTTCTTATTCAACAAAATATGGGATAATTTGTACACACGTTTGCCTTATACAAGATCCTCTCAAAAACAAGATGACACATATGAAGCTCCCCCCACCTTGTCACATCCCAGATCTGTTTGGTCTTTATAGCGCCTATGGTCGTTGTCATTACGAAACCTTGCTGGTCCATTGGTGGAGATGCTATACAATGCCCTCTAGTGGATATAGTTTGAAAGACACAAAATGTCCTGAAGTGGCCCTGAAGTGTTAATTTGTTGAGTGACAATGGTCACCTGTGCTTTTAAGCCAGATATGCACAGTGCATTTAAAATGAGTAGGTTATAAGTACTTCAAGGCCTTCTCTTTTTTCAGACTAAATGAGTCCATGTATAAATAAATGCTCAGGGCCAACAATGAGAGAGAGGGAGGCAGGGAGAGGGAGACATGGAGTGGGGTAGAAAGGGGAGGGAGAGAAATTCTCTTTCATCAGGAGAACATAAGAGACTGAGAGCAGAACCCTTTGGTCTGCTGAAATTGGCCAAATAGAGATGAAAGTCTAGGCCATGTATCATGTCTAGCTAACAAAAGAGGCAGTACAGAGAAACAGAATGGAGAGCCATCCTGCAGGACAGGCATCACTCCGCCTTTCCTCACCATCTACTCTCATATTTGATCATCTACACGTGTGTGTATGTGTGTGTGTGCTGCATGTACTAATTCAGTAATTTAGCAATGTTGGTGGATTTTCTTTCAACCCGTAATACACTTCATCAAAGGGATTCATTACACGGGACATCTACCACCATGGATGTGTCTGCATGCCTTGTCGGGGTTCCAATCAGCCAGGTGGTGGTGGGCGTTTGAACTCTGCCTCCCATGCACTGCCTCTTCAACCTAAAGAGAAGTTAGCTCTGTACTGTACTAAAAGCAGAACTATACAGCCACTCACCTAAAACAGAACACAGTGTCTCTTCTTGAGACACTTTTAGCTGATGAACAGCTAAAAGTGGCAAATGGCAGAATGTCAGTTCACAGACAGAGCCTGATGTGACTGAGGTCAGTGACTCAACAAGAAATAATCAATCCATTTCCAAACCCCTCTGGCAGTAGGGCTTGAATGCACTGCACAGTACAGTCAGAGAGGGAGTCAGAGAGCTCAGACTGGTATTTCTTATCGCAGCAGTGGTCTGAGTGGTGCACTTGGCTCAATGCAGCCATCTCTCTGTGGTCTATGTGACTGCTTAGAATTCAGTCAGCATTTCTCAAGAAGCCGGCAACTGAATATCTTGCATGCCTGAGCTTTACACACTTAAACAGCTCTGACACTTCAGTTGAAGTAGCATAAGGTCTTTGTACCACATACTCATGAAACTTTCAGTATGATCATTACACAGGTGTACCTTATGCTGGGGACAATAAAAGGCCACTCTACAATGCCACAGATGTTTTGAGGGAGTGTGCAATTGGCATGCTGACTGCAGGAATGTCCTCCAGAGCTGTTGCCAGAGAATTGAATGTTCATTTCTCTACCAATGTTGTTTTACAAAATTTGGCAGTCCAACCAGCCTCACAACCACCAGACCATGTGTAACCACACCAGCCCAGGACGTCCACAGTTGGCTTCTTCACCGGCGGGATCGTCTGAGACCAGCCACCCGGACAGCTGATGAAACTGTGGGTTTGCACAACCAAAGAATTTCTGCACAAACTGTCAGAAACGTCTCAGGGAAGCTCATCTGCGTGCTCATTGTCCTCACCAGGGTATTGATCAGACTGCAGTTCGGCGTCGTAACCGACTTCTTCAGTGGGCAAATGCTCACCTTCGATGGCCGCTGGCACGCTGAAGAAGGGTGCTCTTCACGGATGAATCCCATTTTCAACTGTACCGGGCAGATGGCAGATGGTGTCGTGTGGGCGAGTGGTTTGCTGATGTCAACGTTGTGAACAGAGTGCCCCATGATGGCGGTGGGGTTATTGTATGGGCAGGCATAACCTATGGACAACGAACACAATTGCATTTTATCAATGGCAATTTGAATGCACAGATACCGTGACGAGATCCTGAGGCCCATTGTCGTGCTATTTATCCGCCGCCATCACCTCATGTTTCAGCACGATAATACACAGCCCCATGTCGCAAGGATCTATATACAATTCCTGGAAGCTGAAAATGTCCCAGTTATTCCATGGCCTGCATACTCACCAGACATGTCACCCATTGAGCATGTTTGGGATGCTCTGGATCGACGTGTATGACAGCGTGTTCCAGTTCCCACCAATATCCAGCAACTTCGCACAGCCATTGAAGTGGAATGGGACAACATTCCACAGACCACAACAGCCTGATCAACTCTATGTGAAGGAGATTAATGAGGCAAATGGTGGTCACACCAGATACTGACTGGTTTTCTGATCCATGCCCCTACCTTTTTTTAAGGTATCTGTGACCAACAGATGCATATCTGTATTCCCAGTCATGTGAAATCCATAGATTAGGGCCTAGTGAATTCATTTAAATTAATTGATTTCCTTGTATGAACTGTAACTCAGTAAAATCTTTGAAATTGTTGCATGTTACGTTTTATATTTTTTGTTCAGTGTAGCTATACCCCTAATCGGACATTGGATGTTACTCACGTAACCACGGTTCTATGACCTAAGCGGCACATTCACTTGACTACATAAAACAAATATATTTTAAAAATCCACCGCAGGCTGCTGTTAATCTGCTGGCGGGACGGATCCAGCCCGGTGGGTGTATTTTGCCCAGGCCTGCTCTATATGATGATAAGGGACAGGGACAGCCTGATGCCCTAACTCAGATCTCAACTGAAGGGATAAGAGACCAGATGTCTGTCTTAGCTTTTTCTCTTTCTATATTCTGCAAATCCTCTCGGTCTATCTGTCTCTCGCTCACATTTCCTCTTTCTAGTTCTGACTTTCTGTTTGTCTGTCTGTCTGACCATCTTGTCCTCACATTCTCTAACTCACGCTATCTTTTACAATCACTTTTCACATATAAGGTAGTGCAGCAGCCCAGTCTGCTCTGCTCATTGTGTTTCTGCTCACACAGCACTACACCATCAGCCAGGAATGCAAGCTAGGCTGGGAAACAAACTGAGATATCTCTCCTCAACCCTCTCACTTCCAACTGTTTATTGTTGTAATACGTGTGCCAAGCAATAAGTGAAATTCAACTAAACTTGTCTGCCCATTAGCTTTTACAATTACGATACCGTCCAATCCGTGAACAACACTGAGGTCAAAAGTCTAGGCATAGTGTAACTCAATAGATATGACAGGTACTGTAGGATTCAAGGCCTTCGTTTTTAGTGCTACATGCTGTATAATGTTTCTCATTGCCCTCCCCATCAACTATCAAAGATAAACATTGGGGGTAGGGGGAATCTCCTCCAGCTGTCTAAAAATAGCCAGCAACTCAATCAGTTTGGTCATGTGTTATTTTTAGCCAGTTTTTGGCATTCTGTCTCTCTCTCTGTCTCTCTCGCACTCTCTCTGTCTCTCTCTCTCTCTCTCTCTATTCCCCCCTCTCTCAATCTCTCACACTCACTGGCTTATGTCACAAGCCATGAGGAAGTAATGAAACAGGAAGTGAGCAGAAGTGGTCGGGGGGACGGGGGGAGAGAAAAATAAGATTGCCCTGAGAGACAGACAGACCGACATCAGCACAGTTGTCAGTTGGACTGGAGCTCTGTAGCTCATGGCTAGGTTTGTGTTGGGGACTGACAGGCTGACACAGGAATGCTAGACAGGACACGGAAGACTGCTCTTTGGTGAGCCACCACAAAGGAAGGCAGAGAGGGGACAAAGGACTGGAGATGTGGGGTCACCGGGGGAAGTGGGACGTCCCTCCAACCCCTCCGCTTGCCCCCACTCACAGGTAGCGGTGTGTGCTTCTTACTTCCCTTGGTACTTTGGTCACAAACCACTAATGGTCAGAATGTGGTGTGAAACCTAGACTATGGGAACATTTCTGTATATTCTTGGTTTGATTTGTTCAGTGGGACTTTCGGTTTAGTATGTCTAAGAGTATACTCAGTAAAGCTTTACTTGAGTTATAGATGCTGAAAACTAAGATGGCTTGGGTATGGGTATGGGTGTTGGAGATAATATTTATTTTCTATGTTTTGACAGAAAAGGAAGTTGAGGCTGTGTCGAACTTAGAAATTGAGTTTTGGCGTGTCCACTTATAAAGAGCTTGGCCATCGTCCAGTATGGAATTAATTTATGACATAAAACAGGGCTGTATAACGTTTCAGAAAGTTGTCCATTAGCCAGAGAATTTGACTGGGATGAACCGGGTGAAGACTAAATGTCATGCGATGCTGAAGTTGTGCTGTTTTGGGATGATGCTGCTTCTATGACAGTGGGCAATAGTCAAGGCCTGGATATTTGTCTTGTTCTGGAAAAATGTGCAGTTTATAGTTCTCATTTCTGCAACATCTGATATGTGCAACATCTGACTTCTGCTAATTTAAATTGGTTGCACAAATCTCCATAAAGAAAAGCTGTATATCATTTTTGGTATATTATCCCCATTTATCTTAAGACTTTCCACTCATCTTACAATGTACCTACATTATATTTACTTAGTAGAAGAGTGTGGGTCATTGATTCACCCCTGGGATAAAATGTAACTCAGTTGCACAACATACCCATGGGGTGGCGCCCTAAACCTCTGCTTGTTTTTTTTTTTACTGTATCTCCATCTGCTTATCCGTCTGTCTCACTGTCTGGGTTTCTGTTTGGTCATGGAGTCATCCATCATCCGTTTTATAACTGCTGTTCTTTTCACTGTGTGTCCTTCTGGCTCATTGATTGTGTTACTTTACTAGAGGCAACATAGAGGAAATTCAATATTTTATACAGTAGCCTATAGTGTGAAGCTTTCTCTGTCTGTGATTATTCCATTCTTGGAATAGAAGTTCCTATTCTCTTTGAGCTGTTGTGGTTCCTCTACTTATGACAGTTGAAACCATGCAGTGTGTTGCTGTTTGGATACTTTCCCCACATGTAACACAACTGAGGGGTATACTACAAAGCAGGATCAATGAGTTAGCCAGCTAACTTTGATAACCAACCAGAAATAACTACTACTACTACAAAAAATAAGCTAAACATATATATGTATTTTGGGTTGTTGAGTCAATTAGACCATGCTCATTTCAAGCTTGTCATTCTTGAAAATAAAAAGTTATTTCCAAATATTTAGGCAAGTTAGGTAATTTATCCTGCTTTGTAGTAAACCCCTCTGATGGAAAGAAATAGGACCAAAACAAAAGCGAATGGAAGAATAGTAGGAAGCACCTTGCCGTTCGCGGTTCAGTTGTAAAGTGAGTATCACTCCCCCGCTGGTGACATCACTTCCTTCCTGTCAAGGTAGTAGAAAGTGACAACAGGACAGAGAGAGGGGCCATGCTGCTGCTAGTACCCTAAGCTGCCCAGGAATGTGGAATGTTCAGGTAGACCTAAAATAAAGACCTGTGAATACCATCATGCTTATCTATTTACTTCTTGACAGATCAGCCATTTTGCTGTCTGCGGACTCTGCACTCCTTGTATTTACTGTATGGCCGTAATGTTGTAGCCATGCGGTGGCCTGATGACTGTTTCAAGTGGGATGTGCTGATTTTATTCAATCTGTACAGTAAAGGTTGTCTGCTCAGTGCTCAGTATGAGGCCTTCTCCCTCAACCCCACAGGTCCTGGGGCTCCCCAATAATATGTCTGCTTCTCTACATTCCTCTGTTCCTCCTCACCTGTGGAGTCCCGACCCAGTCTACCTCTACTCCGCCAATGCTCCCCCTCTCCTGGGATATACCAGCCTCAGCATGAATTGCAGCTCTGTTTGGCCGCCAGCTTGTAGTCCTAAAAAACTGAAATGAGTTAGCATTTTCTACCTCTGGTTCGTTGCCCATTCCTATGGGGGAAATGAATGGGGTTTTGGGATAAACACCGAAAATAATGTCTGAGGTTAACACAGGGTTAGAAGATCTTATATGTTTTGTTCTATATATTAGTCAGTTAACATCACTTTTATGAATTATGAAGCCTTTATGTGCTTGTTTTGATTACATAAATGCTTCACAATTCACAAAAAGTTACATTAGCTGATGAAGGTTCTCATAGAACAAAACATATAAGATTTCTTAAGCCTGTGTTTAACACAGACCTTATTTTCTGCGTTTATCCCAAACCCCCCCCCAAAAATCACATTCATCAATCACAGAACCTTCTATAATCTAAAGGACTGCTGTCTCGTAGTTTGATAACATGTTCCCAGTGATCGTCATCATACCTCACAATCTGAATTTTTGGGATGGAAAGCTCAAATATATCAATATATCAAATATTGACCAACTATGAAATATTGATGAGATATTGACCTACAGTGATGTTTGTTGTAAAGAGACTGCAACACGGACAGAAGACTGGCTGTTTGAACCACAGGGGATGAAAGGTCTCTGCTCCACAGAAACAGCCCACCACCATAATGTAATTGGGGCGTGACGTGGCCCCAGATAGCAAGGCAGTCCAGAGCCATCATTATTCACTGATTAATAGAGAGAGACCTTTTCCAGCTCCCCATATCCTGGACCTAACGCTTCCTAATTGATCCTATTAACTGCAGTGTGGTCCATTAGGCTGAGACTGTGCCTGGTGTGGAAGTGTTGGGGGGCTGCAAAGCGGGGAGGGGACGATCAGAGCCTCCTAAGCCTGGACCTGCTGCTAATCACTAATCAGTGAGGTTCCTCTTCTCTAGCTCTCAATGGTGTGACTCCCATTGACACAAAACTCTCAATTGCACATGTATTGATATATGAGTAATATTAACATCCACCATTGTCTTGCTTGGTAGCCTATGTCTGGCTTAGTAATGTGGTAGTTACTTGAGGGTCTTGTAGGAATCTTGTCTTTCCTCACTGTTGTTTTGTGACTAATAGGTAGTCTGGTGGACTAACTGGAGCCCTGGCTGTGTGATGCTCCCATCTCTCTTCCTCCTTGTGGCATGATGCATTATTGGTGCAGAGGGCGTCTCTAAAACCTGGTGATTGATTCGCTTGATTAGAGAGGGGAGCAGGGAGAGGAGCTCATTGGTGTGTGATGTGGCATTTGGTGTGGATTTGATCCCCAAGAATGAAGCTGCACACACACATTCTAGAGATGTTGAGTCTGTTGAAAACCCTATTTTTACATGGTTTATTTGAAAGATATTCCCACGAGGACAAATAAATGAATAAACAGGTTCTGGGGAGGTCCTATTATCGGGCCAGCAGACACAGAGGAGGCTGTTGCAGGGATCCTCTGATAGCATCAGTCCAGGGTCTCCTTTGCCTGGTCATTTGTTGACTCATATCCCTACATGATGGTGGGTGGACACTTTCCTCTGATTATCTTAATTTGGTGCTAATGTAATTGAGGCGGAAAATCACTATTTGTGTGTAAGACAGACAGTGAGAGAGAGGCTGTGTTACTTTTGACTGTATATAGAGAGAAAGATATGGAGAGAGAGAGGACTCCCAGCTGAGGTTGTTACTTCATAGATACCACAGTTGACATTTTCTGATCAGACAGAGTAAAGGTTGTGCAATAACCGTTATCAGCTGACTCAGGGCTGGATGAACCCAGCAGTGTTGCCGCATTGCACTCTATAGTGTGCGTTTAAGCCCTACCAAGTGGATGGCGTGGGCTTTCTACCCGTCTTTATGTAATGTTTGAGTAGGCTGGGAACTGAACATGGTGCAGAGCTTGGTGCCAAAGCTGGAAACTCTTATCCATACAGAGAAATAGTGGGCAATCGACTGGATCAACAAATGGAACACAGACCACACACCCACACCCCATCCATCTAGATTCTCTCCACATCTGTCTGACTGTCTCTGAAATGCCCCCCACTCCTGTCTGTTTATCTGGGGACAAAGGGAAATTCTATGGGACAGTCCCTCAGAGCCAGACCCTGGTGTCACTGTGCTGACACCCGCTAATTGTGGCTTTTCTATCTCATTAACACACACATGAACACCCAGGGAAAAAACACTGCATAGGCTGGATTTTTACGAGTGAGGCGGAGCAATTTGGCGGCTGAGCGAGAACAAGCAGGCTGGCTGTGTCAGTGGGAAGTCTCTAGTACAGCACTCACACTTCCACACTGACAGGCAGGCAGGCAAGCAGGCACAGGGAGTTTGCCGTACTCCCACACAACACAGGGCTTATGGAGGAGTGTTCTGGGCTCTCCTTCTCCTCCCCCTCCTTCTCCCTGTCTCTCATGTATTTCTAATGAACCACCAGTGGATGGCCATGCATCTGCTTCCCACCTCAGGCCGATCTGTTCAGAGAGAGAGAGAGAGGGGAGGAGGGAAGATGTGTGTAGAGGAGTAAGAGAGAGAGAGAGAGAGAGCGAGAGAGAGAGAGCTTTCTAAGAGACAGCTACTAAACATATAGCGAGTGGGGAGTACAAGCTACACACTGAAAGACAGGAAAAACAGGCAGGCAGCTGAATAGGCACCTATGCTTGGGGTCCTATGAGTGCCTCTTCTGGATTTGACACTTCCTGGACTGTTGCAGTCCTGAGAGAGGGAGCCGCCTGAGCTGTGTGAGTGCATAATTGAGCGTGAGCAGCAGGGAGAGCAGTACGGACAGCAGAGGATCAGGGAAACGGGAGACAGAGGTTCTCAAAGGAGGGGGGAAGTGAAGTGAGAGAAGGAGGAGAGGAGAGGGGAGGAATTAAGGAATGAAGGAAACAACAAGCTCCTAAGAAACAACCTCTGCTTGAAGCCAATGGATCAAGGACTCTGGGATTGAAATCTGTAGCAGGGCTTAACTTCCTGAGGAAGTGTGCTGGTGGAACTTGAGGAAAAGAGGAGGGGAGCAACAGAGGGGAGAGACAAAGAGGAATGCAGGACATAGCTGAAAGGATTACCTCTCCCGCCAGGCGGAATGGGAAGCTTACTCCTCATGGAGGCTAATCAGGACCTGGGAGCCTGAGCATCTCTCTCTGGCTTTTCTCTTCTCTGTTATCTTGTTTGGTCTAAGGAGGGTGGGAGGGGCTGAGTCAAGCCCGGTAGAGCTCCGGTAGACGGTTTACTCTTTCGAATGGGTATTTACTAGTGAGGATTCCGTTTGTTGTTGTTGCCATTTTTGCTGCGGCTACAGCCATGAGGACTTTGTGACTCCTGGAGCACTTTAAGCCCCTACTCTGGAGGAGACCTGCGTTAGTGGCTGACAGAGAGACTGCCATGGAGCAACAGTGTGACCAGGGGGCAGGGCCTGGGCTGGCGGGGGCAGACTCAAACCCGGGCTCCCTGAAGGAAGGGGAGAATGCAATCACGACCACCTCTGCCTCCTCTTCAAACTCAGACCTGCCCTCCGCCCTCTTACCTGACGGGGAGCACCCGGACACGGGTCGAAGGCAAAGCAAACCGTTCACTGGCCTCAAACTGTTCGGCAGGAGGTAAGACACAGACCAACCTCTCACTAAGCCACTGAAGTGCATTGATCACAATACTGTGGTGGCTGTAAATGTTCGGTGCTCGATTTGATTCCTGGATGCTTACTTAGTAGCAGCAGCAACAGGTGTGAGTTTCCAGCACATGCCAATAATGACTGGGCTACTGTATGGGGGATTGGTCTATGTCTCCAGAACAGAGCCTTTATGTCTATACAGGACAGCCTGGTCTGCTTTTGGTCTGACCTTGATGTACAGTCCACAGACTAATCAAAGACTAGTTTGTCGTTTCCATACCCTGTCGCTGAGTGTTGCACCGTAACACCATTGCATAAATTAAGCTCTCATGTTTCAATATACAGTATTACTAGTCGGCGAAACACTACCTGGGTAGGTTACAGCATGGGATGCACTTTGCCAGAACTAGCTTCAAAGGAGTGAGGACATGTAGGAGGCAAAGACTGCAGAGATTAGCAGTAAAAACAGTCAAGGGTTGATTTAGTAAGAGTGAGTGAGTGTTTCCATAGCCAGTGGAATAGTCGAGTTTGATTAGGAAACTCTGATCATCTCCTCCTGCTCTCTGAGAGGGCGTAAGACTCATTATCAACAAAACAACATAACGGTCACACGGTGGTGTCACAGTGTGGTGTCACAATGTGTCCCCATGGTCATGACACACCGAGAGACAACGCCAACGTCAAATCCCAGCTTCACCTGCCAGTCTAGGTGACCTTGCACCAGATAGTGCAGTGATTCAGTGACAACATTCATCCTATTGTCATAATACCATTTTACTGCTACTCTGTCATGCACATCTAGCTCTGGTATGCTGTCCGCTGTTTTTTGTAATTAGTTTCCCTAATAGTGCGGAGATAATTGCCAGATTTGCGCTATCTTTTCTGCTTGTAACCCACAGGTGGCTAGGGCCAGTGAGACTTTGAGGCCTTGCACCCTCCAAGCAGAACAAGACGAGAATGTTACATGTCTCTCTCACCGAGAGGTTATTTTTAAACCTAATTAGCTGCTCTTTTTCCCTCCTGCCTTCCCTGAAAGCCTTCAAAGCACAAACACAAGATGAAAATATGAAGGATTTCCAGAGATGAAGTTTGGGTTAATCTGAGCCAGGGCGCTGAGACCCGTGTGTTGTTCTGCTGAGACCTGGGTCCACAGACTGTTGGCTGGTGATTACAGAGGGAGATGTGACTCAGATCAATCAGTCACAATGGCACTTACCACAGCACCATCTTTGCTAACTGAGTCACCGCTGAGTTCATCTTAGTGCTCATACTTAGTACACACAATATTTTATTTGAAGCAGATTAAATAATGAGAAACAACAGGAATGAACAGCATGATACTGTATCACTGTTTGCAAATGAACAGAGGAGTCTTTGATTATGTGTTGTTGGTGGATGTTAATCTAAGATGAGCCTTTGTATAGAGATAGGGTTTGAGGGCTGAGAGAACGGTCATGTCAGCCATGCTGTCCTAACTGATTTAAGATCAATGTCGGAAGTGAAGGCAGCACTGACACAAGACGTGCCTGGCAATGATGTCATTAAAACGAGACACATGACATGCCTCCCCACTGCTGAGAGCACTTACAGTACTCCTGATGTTATGGTACATTAACTAATGAGCTATTATATACTATCCTAGTTAATTTAGGTAATCAAATCTTAAAGAAATACAAGACTCAATTAAAGAGCCCAGTTTAGTGCGTTGATATGCCCAAATATGGACATATTCAATCGTATCAGAGTACATCTTTGCTTGCAGCAGCGTGCAAAGCAACGTTCTGAAAACGAATGACCTTCATCCTGACCAGAGTGCTGTAAAACATTTTCTTGTGCTCTACCTTTGCGAGATACCATTGCTGAGCGCAACAGACAATGAGTAGGAATTATATTTGAGTCCTCTTTCTGTATTTCTCCCTCTCTCCCTCTCTCTGGCTGTGTTAGTTTGTTTTCCTGTTGTCATGTTTAAGTGTGTTTATCTCTGTGGCCCCGAGTAAACACATGCTGCCTGTCGGCTGTGATGGCGCAAAACAGAGAGCAGCCGTCGGTGGTCCCCCGCCTCTTTAACTCAGTGGAATTTTAATGAGCTAGAGCTGGAGGGGCTGGCTGCATCAGACCTCTTAGCCATTTATGTCCCCCCCCATTCTCCCTCTCCTCTCAAGGAGAAATCTCTCCGTGATGTCGACAGACACTAAGGCCCATTGATTTCTAACAAGGTGCTATGGTGTCAGAAACATGATTATTTATTTGTCCTTTCTGAAGCAACAGGAAGTGCAACATCAGTAGCTCATGTGTCTACTGTAATTGAACTGAACCGAGGTAACCAGGGATGTAGCTCAGTTGGTAGAGCATTGTGTTTGCAACGCCAGGGTTGTGCGTTCGATTCCCACGGGGGGCCAGTATGAAAAAAAGTAATAATAATGTGTATGCACTCACTAACTGTAAGTCGCTCTGGATAAGAGCGTCTGCTAAATGACTAAAATGTAAAATGAGGTAATTCGTTCATTTGGGAAATAGGTTTGGTTATGTGTCAGAACTTGGCTGCCTGGGTTAGGGCCTACTACAGGTCACAAGTCAGGACCTTTTACAACCTTTCACCCTTACAATTCCCAACACATGGTTCTCTGCTTTGCTAGAGAGAGGGCCCAACTCTCAGAAGGAATGATCATGGAAAGGAGAGAGGAGGAGAAGAGACAAAAAAAATAAGAATAGAAGAAAATGTTATAAAAAGGCTATTTTAGTTCCGCTTCAGTCTCTGATAAGGAGTCACTGATGATGTGTTATAGGACAGTATCCATATGGTTTGTGGAAGCAGGCGAGTGAGAACAGAGAGACCACTTCTTTCCTTTATTAAACAGTACTGACATTTGTTGACATGGATTTCCAAGTCATAAGGATTTGGAGATAGTGAATGAAGGAAAAGAGGAACGGAGAAGGGTTTTAAGACTGTAACTATAGCCCACATGATCTCCAGTTCAGTCTTCTTACAGAGCTGACATACTTAGTCTTAGCCTGGTGGGAAATAGCCAGAAAAGTCTAGCAATCATAGTGGCAAACGGTACTGTGATATGCTTTCATGGGATTCACAATAGATCAAATAATGATATAATCAGATCCACGAATAGAGACACATTAACTCTATTGGGGGATTATTCACGTGTCTTACTTGCTCTTGCTCGCTATTTGAGTTACATGTTGTCTGGACATTCTAAACATGCATCCATGCATCTTAAAAATCTACTGCCAAGGAACACACTTAAAGTAGCTCATTAACACCGCTCATGATATTGTGTAGTGTGGAGATGGGCTTAGATGGATTTAAGGGATAGCCCATGTGTTTGCGGAATGAGTTTAATGTGTCAAGCATGAGGAATATGTTAAACAGGCCATTTGAAATCTGAATAATTGATTGCTGTCAGATCGTTAGGGCTTATCAGCAGGGTTACACTGTCTTCCTCCAACTGCAGACTGAATGTAGTTCTAACCACTGACCCTGTTGTCAGGGATCGTATCGAGACACATGCTGTGAGGACAATGCTCATAGTGAATTTGTGTGTCAGTGGGTTATGCAATAAAGAGATGGACTTCATCCAGTTACACTGGAGGAGTCCTTAAGCATGGTTTTAGAGGGTCCTTCTAGTTATACGTTATGTTTAGAATGATTAATTATTAGGGCTGGGAATTGCCAGGGACCTCACGATATGATATGTGTTGTGATTCTCATGATTCTATACAGTGAGGGAAAAAAGTATTTGATCCCCTGCTGATTTTGTACGTTTGCCCACTGACAAAGACATGATCAGTCTATAATTTTAATGGTAGGTTTATTTGAACAGTGAGAGACAGAATAACAACAAAAATCCAGAAAAACGCATGTCAAAAATGTTATAAATTTATTAGCATTTTAATGAGGGAAATAAGTATTTGACCCCTCTGCAAAACATGACTTAGTACTTGGTGGCAAAACCCTTGTTGGCAATCACAGAGGTCAGACGTTTCTTGTAGTTGGCCACCAGGTTTGCACACATCTCAGGAGGGATTTTGTCCCACTCCTCTTTGCAGATCTTCTCCAAGTCATTAAGGTTTTGAGCCTGACGTTTGGCAACTCAAACCTTCAGCTCCCTCCACAGATTTTCTATGGGATTAAGGTCTGGAGACTGGCTAGGCCACTCCAGGACCTTAATGTGCTTCTTCTTGAGCCACTCCTTTGTTGCCTTGGCCGTGTGTTTTGGGTCATTGTCATGCTAGAATACCCATCCACGACCCATTTTCAATGCCCTGGCTGAGGGAAGGCGGTTCTCTCCCAAGATTTGACGGTACATGGCTCCGTCCATTGTCCCTTTGATGCGGTGAAGTTGTCCTGTCCCCTTAGCAGAAAAACACCCCCAAAGCATAATGTTTCCACCTCCATGTTTGACGGTGGGGATGGTGTTCTTGGGGTCATAGGCAGCATTCCTCCTCCTCCAAACACGGCGAGTTGAGTTGATGCCAAAGAGCTCGATTTTGGTTTCATCTGACCACAACACTTTCACCCAGTTCTCCTCTGAATCATTCAGATGTTCATTGGCAAACTTCAGACGGGCCTGTATATGTGCTTTCTTGAGCAGGGGGACCTTGTGGGCGCTGCAGGATTTCAGTCCTTCACGGCGTAGTGTGTTACCAATTGTTTTCTTGGTGACTATGGTCCCAGCTGCCTTGACATCATTGACAAGATCCTCCCATGTAGTTCTGGGCTGATTCCTCACCGTTCTCATGATCATTGCAACTCCACGAGGTGAGATCTTGCATGGAGCCCCAGGCCGAGGGAGATTGACAGTTCTTTTGTGTTTCTTCCATTTGCGAATAATCGCACCAACTGTTGTCACCTTCTCACCAAGCTGCTTGGCGATGGTCTTGTAGCCCATTCCAGCCTTGTGTAGGGTCTACAATCTTGTCCCTGACATCCTTGGAGAGCTCTTTGGTCTTGGCCATGGTGGAGAGTTTGGAATCTGATTGATTGATTGCTTCTGTGGACATGTGTATTTTATACAGGTAACAAACTGAGATTAGGAGCACTCCCTTTAAGAGTGTGCTCCTAATCTCAGCTCGTTACCTGTATAAAAGACACCTGGGAGCCAGAAATCTTTCTGATTGAGAGATGGTCAAATACTTATTTCCCTCATTAAAATGCAAATCAATTTATAACATTTTTGACATGCATTTTTCTGGATTTTGTTGTTGTGATTCTGTCTCTCACTGTTCAAATAAACCTACCATTAAAATTATAGACTGATCATTTCTTTGTCAGTGGGCAAACGTACAAAATCAGCAGGGGATCAAATACTTTTTTCCCTCACTGTATGTATTGCGATTCGATACTGCAATTTTATTGCGATTTGATGTTACAAAAATATTGCTCACTATATGTCTGCTGCAGAGAGACAAGAGAGAGCATGAGAAGTTTTGATCAGTCAGGGAAATAAAAGTGCAGTTTTTGCGCTGGTACAGCCGACTAGCACTAGCTAACGCTACCTACAGTAGCAAAACAAAACAAAAAAATTGATACTTGGAGTCAGATATCGATATACACTGAACAAAAATATAAACGTTACATGTAAAGTGTTGGTCCCATGTTTCATGAGCTAAAATGAAAGAACCCAGAAATGTTCCATATGCACAAAAAGCTGATTTCTCTCAAAGTTTGTGCACAAATTTGTTTACATCCCAGTTAGTGAGCATTTCTCCTTCGATGAACACTGGCACGCTGGTGAAGTGTGCTCTTCACAGATGAATCTCGGTTTCAACTGTACCAGGCGGCTGGCAGACAGCATGTTTGGCGTCGTGTGGGCGAGCGGTTTTCTGATGTCAACGTTGTGAACAGAGTGCCCCATGGTGGTGGTGGGGTTATGGTATGGGCAGGCATAAGCTACAGACAACAAACACAATTGCATTTTATTGATGGCAATTTGAATGCACAGAGATACAGTTGAAGTTGGAAGTTTACATACACCTTAGCCAAATACATTAAACTCAGTTTTTCACAATTCCTGACATTTCATCCTAGTAAAAATTCCCTGTCTTAGGTCAGTTAGGATCACCACTTTATTTAAGAATGTGAAATGTCAGAATAATAGTAGAGAGAATGATTTATTTCAGCTTTTATTTATTTCATCACATTCCCAGTGGGTCAGAAGTTTAGATACACTCAATTAGTATTTGGTAGCATTGCCTTTAAATTGTTTAACTTGGGTCAAACGTTTCGGGTAGCCTTCCACAAGCTTCCGACAATAAGTTGGGTGAATTTTGGCCCATTCCTCCTGACAGAGCTGGTGTAACTGAGTCAGGTTTGTAGGCCTCCTTGCTCACACACACTTTTTCAGTTCTGCCCACAAATTTTCTATAGGATTGAGGTCAGGGATTTGTGATGGCCACTCCAATGCCTTGACATTGTTGTCCTTAAGCCATTTTGCCACAACTTTGGAAGTATGCTTGGGGTCATTGTCCATTTGGAAGACCCATTTGCGACCAAGCATTAACTTCCTGACTGATGTCTTGAGATGTTGCTTCAATATATCCACATAATTTTCCTTCCTCATGATGTCATCTATTTTGTGAAGTGCACCAGTCCCTCCTGCAGCAAAGCACCCCCACAGCATGATGCTGCCACCCCCGTGCTTCACGGTTGGGATGGTGTTCATCGGCTTGCAAGCAACCCCCTTTTTCCTCCAAACATAACGATGGTCATTATGGCCAAACAGTTATATTTTTGTTTAAGCAGACCAGAGGACATTTCTCAAAAAGTACGATTTCTGTCCCCATGTGTAGTTGCAAACCGTAGTCTGGCTTTTTTATGACGGTTTTGGAGCAGTGGCTTCTTCCTTGCTGAGCGGCCTTTCAGGTTATGTCGATATAGGACTCGTTTTACTGTGGATATAGATACTTTTGTACCTGTTTCCTCCAGCATCTTCATAAGGTCCTTTGCTGTTGTTCTGGGATTGATTTGCACTTTTCGCACCAAAGTACATTCATCTCTAGGAGACAGAACGCGTCTCCTTCCTGAGCGGTATGACGGCTGCGTGGTACCGTGGTGTTTATTCTTGCGTACTATTATTTGTACAGATGAACGTACAGGCGTTTGGAAATTGCTCCCAAGGATGAACCAGACCTGTGGAGGTCTACAATTTTTTTTCTGAGGTCTTGGCTGATTTCTTTTGATTTTCCCATGATGTCAAGCAAAGAGGCACTGAGTTTGAAGGTAGGCCTTGAAATACATCCACAGGTACACATCCAGTTGACTCAAATGATGTCAATTAGTCTATCAGAAGCTTCTAAAGCCATTACATCATTTTCTGGAATTTTCCAAGCTGTTTAAAGGCACAGTCAACTTAGTGTATGTAAACTTCTGACCCACTGGAATTGTGATACAGTGAATTATAAGTGAAATAATCTGTCTGTAAACAATTGTTGGAAAAATTACTTGTGTCATGCACAAAGTAGATGTCCTAACCGAGTTGTCAAAACTATAGTTTGTTAACAAAAAATGTGTGGAGTGGTTGAAAAATGAGTTTTAATGACTCCAACCTAAGTGTATGTAAACTTCCGACTTCAACTGTAACATGACGAGATCCTGAGATCCCTGACAACATTCCACAGGCCTCAATCAACAGCCTGATCAACTCTATGTGAAGGAGATGTGTCGCATTGCATGAGGCAAATTGTGGTCACACCAGATACTGACTAGTTTCTGATCCACGCCCCTACCTTTTTAAAAAAGGTATCTGTGACCAACAGATGCATATCTGTATTCCCAGTCATGTGAAATCCATAGATTAGGGCCTAATTAATTAATTTCAATTGACTGATTTCCTTATATGAACTGTAACTCAGTAAAATCTTTGAAATTGTTGCGTGTTGCGTTTTTATTTTTTTTCAGTGTAATATCGTCCATAAATAATATTGCGATATATAACTATCGATTCCCCCTCCCCCCATCACTATTAGCTACGAGAATGGTCTGATGATAGGATGTTTTTTATTATAAAACACATGCCATGTGGAAATTGTCACCTAATTTTCATTCATCCACCATCCACATTGGCTAAGCAAAGATATTTCCCTTTGGCTATAATCAATTAACCCAGAATGCCACTGATTGTCTGACACCTGGCGATGGATTTTCTCTGCTAGAAATGTGTTGACCCAGAATCTATCGGTAAACAGAGAGAAACAGGCTCTAAGGATCCATCAGTGCATCAACACCCATTTCCCTGGTAACCAAAGAGACACTGGACAAGAGCCAGAGCCTGCACACAGGGGATCAATACCACAACACAAGGATAATCTATATTATTCAGCCTGTTTCAGGGGGTTTTCTTGTCAGATTGAACACCAGGGATAACCATATATGTATTATTGAATCAATAATCATTGTGTTTAATGTGTCTATATGGGTCAAAATAGTGCATTAATCACTCTCCAGGAAAGAGCCATTGTAGGGCTATCACATGTCTGGAGGCTGAGCGTCTGAGCCACCATTGATGTTGTGGCGGATTGTCTTGATGGTTTTCAGTGGCCGCAGGGAACGCGATCTGCCTACGGTCGACCCAGAGATCAGTTCAAGGAATCAGTCAGTTCAAGGAAGTTTCTCCCTTTGCCCTGTTGCGATTGGCACAAGGCTGTCAGGCTGGTGCCTACTGCTATTGTTTTTTGCTAAACGTTTTTTTTAAACCTTCAAATATCACACTGTGATGCATTTACAGCCCCATACATGCATTCTAAGCAATGTTATAAAACCATTTTAAAAGTTCAACCGTAAAGTTTAATTCTGGGATTGTTCCAGACCCAGGGCCCTTGATGGTGTCCAACACTACAACATATGGTGCGAGCAGTGTGAGCAGTGCGAGCAGTGTGAGCATACAGTGTGAGCTCTTGTTTAATTAGCTACTGATTTAAATGGAGTGATCTGTGATCCCAATCAGGAGGCCAACCTCTCAGGCCAGTGATGAAACACCGTCCAGACGACTCTGGAGAGGTTGAGGGCATTGAGGTCAACAAGGAGTCTCAACATTTTAAAAGCAAGATCAGGATGATCTGAGTATTTCTGTATTAGCCAAAGGTCCCAAAACACTTGTGCTATACTTGTACAACACCTGACTGTCTTGAACCAAAATACTTTCCAGACCAATCCTCATTGTGAATTTGGGCCTAGTACAATTCTGCACAACAACCACCACCAGCAACCAGTAGAAACTCTATACAAGCAAATGAGGTCACATTCGCCCAGCCTGATAGGATGGTGACGGGAGAGAATCACTGTGTCCCGAGATACAACTAGAAAGGGAAAGAGGAGCAGAAGACGATTCTAGCAGCCAAAGATGATACCGGAAACGCTAGGAGCTGTGTCCTCCTAACATATGCGAAGGGTCTCAGCCCATCTGCCAGACCTGCATCTGCTCTCTCTCAGGGACGGGGCACATACGGATCTCTACATGACTGCAGCCCTCCTCCTTATTTCCTCTCTCAAACTCGTCTTACCTTAGCCAAGCTGAGTCTCCATCTGCCTTCTTCCATACGTTTCAAAACAACAGACCCTGTTTAGAAGACAGTAGATTGATAGTTTAGCGACTTTGGGAACAGCCCAAATAACCAGCTTCTTAAATTCAGAACTAGCTTCATATTTAAATCATTTGACAGATATAAAGCCTTCTTGGCAATTATTATCGACTCCAGAAAGTCTTTCAAATCTCTGCCGTAGCTCCACTAGCAACTTTCATAGTGCTAGTGTATAACCGTTAATGCCTGCAAAACTGCTGTGTTGACTTTGTACCGGGATGTACAGTAGGGACAAAGTAGGCTAAATGGAAGCTAGAGAGGCACTCTCATACAGTTGAGGTACATCATAAGCCATCAAACTGTAGCAGACAGACATACAGACACTGGAACTGAAATACAATAAGCACTCACTCATTTGGCCTGTGCTTTAGGAAGAAAGACAAGAATACACTTAGTGCCATGCTTGTTGGAAGGCTTTTCTGCCTTACACAGTGTCTAACCAGTGTCTACCATTTCCCACTATCCTAATATTGGTCGGAAGGCAAGAGACCTCTTCAGGGAATTTAATTAGTTTGAAATGAGAGCTATGCATAGTGTATTATGCCCAGTTCCTACCCACCCATAACCACAGTCTTATATTAGGATTGGAGAGTCCTCAGCCATCTCATTAGAGTACTACAACTGGCACCACACCTTGAAACAAAGACCTTTGAGCTGCTTACCCTGGTCAATTATTCATCTGACTGGATTCAGACCTGATGGACAGGATTTGTGAGGATCTGCTGAGCTTTTAAAGGCCCAGTGCAGTCAAAAACGTGATTTTCCTTTGTTTTATATACATTTCCACACTATGACGTTGGAATAATACTGTGAAATTGTGAAAATTATGATAATGCATTTTAGTGTAAGAGCTGTTTGAGTTTTGGCCTGCCTGGTGACATCACCAGGTGATAAATTAGTTAATAGACCACAACAGGTAGCTTAGTGGTTAAGAGCGTTGGGCCAGTAACTGAAAAGCAGACTAGGTGAAAAATGTGTCCATGTGCCCTTGAGCAAGGCACTTAACCCTAATTGCTCCTGTAAGTCGCTCTGGATAGGAGTGTCTGCTAAATGACTAAAATGTAAATGTAAAATGTAATAAACCAAAGAGTTCCATACCTCTCTGCCAATAACAGCTAGTTTTTTGTTTTGGCCTCCCCACCCAGACCACTCTGACAGTTGTCGCGAAATTCTTGCTTGAGAAATTGCTCTTTGCTAAGACAATATTTTTGTTTATTTTTGACAGTTTTAATTGAAAGTAATCACATTATGGTACTTAATTGTTACCCAGAAATGATTTGATATTGAGATAAAAATGGCTGCATTATTTTACATTTTAATTATTTAGCAGACACTCTTATCCAGAGCGACTTTACTGTAGTGTCACGCCCTGACCTGGAGAGACTGTTATTCTCTAGGTAGTTTGGTCATCGAGCCCGGTATGCCCCGTACCTGCTCCCCGCACCAAACCAGTGGTGCGCGTATCCAGTACGGTACGGCCCGTGCCAGCTCCTCGCACCAAACCAGTGGTGCGTGTCTCCAGTCCGGCACGACCCGTGCCTGCTCCTCACACCAAACCAGTGGCGCGTGTCTCCAGTCCGGCACGACCCGTGCCTGCTCCTCACACCAGACCAGTGGTGCGTGTTCCCAGTCCAGCTCCGGTCAGCGGTTCCACTCCGGAGCCAGAGCAGTCCGCTCCACCGGTGCCCAGTCCAGCTCCGATCAGCGGCGCCACTCCGGAGCCAGAGCAGTCCGCTCCACCGGTGCCCAGTCCAGCTCCGGTCAGCGGATCCACTCCGGAGCCAGAGCAGTCCGCTCCACCGGTGCCTAGTCCAGCTCCGGTCAGCGGTTCCACTGCGGAGCCAGAGCAGTCCGCTCCACCGGGGTCCAGTTCAGCTCCGGTCAGCGGCTGCATTCCAGACCCAGAAGTCAGCCCCTATCCAGGGTCGAGGTCTCCCACACCAGGGTCCAGACAGGGCTTGGTGCATCGCGGGAGGATTGCTGATCCAGGCCCAGACGTCAGCCCCTCTCTAGGTTTGGGGTCTCCCACACCAGGGTCCAGACAGGGCTTGGTGCATCGTGGGAGGAAGGAGAGGGGAAGCATCGTGCCGAGGTCCAGACCAGACCAGGGGCGCAACGGGGAGGCAGAGAGGGAGAGGTCGTCACGCCCGGAGCCGGATCCGCCTCCGAGGCAGAATGCCCACCCGGATCCTACCCTAATGAGTCAAGTTGGTGCGGCCGGAGTACGCACCTTTGGGGGTACTGTCACGCCCTGACCTGGAGAGACTGTTATTCTCTAGGTAGTTTGGTCAGGGTGTGAAACTCTATGTATTGTATTTCTATGTTTGGCCGGGTATGGTTCCCAATCAGAGGCAGCTGTCGCTCGTTGTCTCTGATTGGGGATCATACTTAGGCAGCCAGTTTTCCTGCCTGGGTTGTGGGATCTTGTTTGTGTTCCTGTTTGGCTTGTTTCGGTTATAGCCCATAGGACTTCACGGTTTCGTTGAATTTGTTATTTTGTCTAGTGTTTATCCAGTTTAATACACATGTTCGCATACCACGCTGCACCTTGGTCTGACCCGTCTCTCAACGATCGTGACATGTAGTGAGTGCATAAATGTTCATACTTTTTATTTATTTATATGAGATACAATATCTCTACATAGTGGGGGTCAATTTGTTCATAAAACAGGTACTTTCGATCCTGTATGCTGATTGGCTGAAACAGCATTCCAGCCATGTGTAAATCAGTCTTAGTTTTGTGTAAGAGTAGCTTGATGCTGGCTTGATGTTTCACTAACCGGAGAGGTCCTATGTTATTGGATTAGCTCTCAGTGCTGTGTTTCCTTGGTTCTGCAACGTAACAGCCTGGACACAATAGACTAAGTCAGAGGCTGACATAAGGAGTAGAACAGGTTACGTGGTTTTCAAGAACTCCTTCAACAATTGATTTGACCTTATCCAACCTGAATGAAACAGTCCTGACATTTTGTTTAGGGTCAACCTATCAGGGAAAAAGAAACCAGGAAGGAGTACCCTTGAGCGATTTGTAAGTGATTTATGTAGGACAAGGGACTATACACCTGCGGGCATCTCGTTTTGCTGTTAACTCTGCCTGTCTTTTGCTTGTACATCCCTGAGAAGTACATTGGGATTTAAAATAATTCCCTTGTTGACACGAAGACAATGGCTTGAGTGTTACATCTGCGAGCTCTCAAATATTTTGAGGAGGAACAAGTTTAGGGATTGGCCCTTTCTGCACCTTCTACAAGTCAGGAAATACAGTGATGATATATAGTGAGAATGTTTACACTTAAATTCAAAGGATGTTAGAAATAAGCCCAGTGACTGATAGGCTGTCATTTTAACAGTCTCCACAACAGTGACTACCAGGGCATTAGCTTGACACAGTCTGCAGTGGATGTCATTAAGTTGTCACTAAGGGATGGCTTGACTCATCTGCTATTCGTTCATAGCCTTGACATTACTGGAGAGCTCAGATTCAGATTTGTGTACAGTAAGTTAGTTAGTATCCATTCCTGGTACGGTAATTTAGCTGCGAACAGATTCATAGCCTAGCTAAACCAGACTGAATGCTGCCCTCACCCATGCACAATGGTGAGAGTAGCGTTCAGTTGGGTTTAACCAGGCTAACAGAAGCAGCCTTGGCCTCATTAATTTCTGTCCTAATTATTTGTGCCCTCTCAGTGATACCTCAAAGGCTATCTGTTCTGCTAAAAACAGCCCAGAGTACAGCCATTCACACCAATCCTCTCTCCCGCTCAGCCCAGGCCCCAATCTCCCTCCCTGCCCGGGGCCCAATCTCTCTGGCTGCACTCTAAGGTGACTTCTCCCAGGGATTCACAGGATATTAATGCTAGGAACCCTCATGCCTCTCCATCTAACACACGATGATGACACCACCATTCCCCCTGGATCAGGTCTAATCCTGGTAATGCCAGTGTAAAAACAGCCCATACAGGGTCCATCAGCACCTTGGTTGGCACAATGGCGAGGTGAGACTTAAAGAGTAGTCACTTACTACAGTTCAGACTGGAATACAAAGTAGTCTATGTGTCAGGTTTGTAGAGGTTGTTCAGTAGTAGTAAAATAAAATAAAAAGATAAGTAAAAGATAGTGTTATTAAGCAATACTAAATAAGGGTTTTTACTGTGGGTCAAATTCTGAATTTGTGTTTGATGTTTTCTTTGAGCTTCTTATCAATGTAAAACACGGTGTCATAACTTATTTTTAGGGAACACATGTCAAATAATAAATATTTGATAATGGTCTAGTATTAGTTTCTAAATGTATTCCAGGCTCTGAAAGGAGCCTGTTTTATATTTTCAACTCAAAATGTCATCAGTTGTGGAAACTGAAATGGAAAAAGAAAAATCTATTTTGAAAAGACCTACCATCTTCTTTTGAAATGAAGCTATACGAGCTAGTAACAATGTAATTCAGAAAGATGTTTCCTGTCTCATAAAGCGGCATCTTTGTATAGTATCACCCCTGTTTGCCCGCCTGTCCTGTTGTAAATCTTCAAGATAAGGGATATGTGTTGTGTTGCGTAACAGTTAAGAGGGTTAAAAATAGCTTATAAATGGCCCGAGCTTTAAAACCTAAACCAGCATGAAAGATCAAGGATGGACTGGAAATGTACTTAGTGTCTTGTTTTTACACTTATTTGAAGGCTCAAATTATTACCTGAATGGGGCCATGTGACAATACATTAGCAAAATAACAGTGTTCGTTCCTAAAACACGTGTGCAAAATATAACCTACTGTATGCTAATACGCAGGATTTTCAAATTGGATGGCCAGAGTTGGTGATCACAGTGATACTGGCAAAAGATGAGTCTTCTGTTCTAGTACTGAAGTAACGCTACTGGAACTGTATATGACTCCTGCTGTTGTTTACAATCCCTTTAACAGTATTGATCCGTAGCTCAATCCTCAGGCAACTGTGGAGGTGGGTGAGAGGTGAAGGGAATGGGGGGGAGGAAGGGAGGCATCTGCTATTCCAGTACCTCAGAGCTCCTTTAACAGTAGGCAGGGGGCTCGAGGAGCACACTGACCTGAGAAACTGCAGGACACCTCACTGTGGGAGTGTGTGTTTTAATGAGCATGCCATGTCATTGTCACAAGGTGTGCGTGTGTGTGAGTGCGAGCGTGCGTGTTGGATTTACCTTGAAAGGGCCTAAGTCAGTATCCTTTTCATTATGCATTCACAACACACAATATTTCAAAGTTGTTCGGGGGGGAAATGATGTTTCATGCTCAAGTATCCCACTCTCACCACTAATACTGTACCTGTCTTAAAGGGGAATAGCAACAAATGTTGACAATGTGTCTATGCTCCTAAACTCCTCTGACTCGTTGTTGGACTGTCTGTCGAAGTACGCACCTCTCTCACTCAGGGCGAGCGAGGTAGAGCGAGAGCTACATCATAGGGTTATACAGCCTCCCACTCACTGCAGCGCTAGATACAACTTTGTGGATTAACGCAAATCTACGACAAATATAAATGTTCTGTCACAGCGAAAATACTACATTCGGGAAGTCCAATCGATTGTGAGATAGGGCATATACATTTTTATGTGATACATTTGGGTCACAATTTTGCTTTTTCTGAGTTCTCTGCCAAGCAAGGAGGAAACAGCAGCCATCTCATGCAAAAACAGACACGAGGGGGCTCCTCATAAACACAACACACTGGCAGTTTTCAAAATAGCTTATATCATACTAGCATATCACACAACACACCTTTTCCTATGTAGTCAGAAGCATCATCAGACCTCGGTAGGAGCCTATTTCAGTTCTCTCTTTCAGTGCTCTTGAAACCAAGCAGAAAATCCTGTGTTCTAAAGATGGCAACGTAGCCAGACAAATACATTAGAAGATAATTGTCGATCTGATCAGAAACTCTGTGCTCACAACCTTTATCTCCTAAATGATGTTGCTGGTGTATTTTGTTAGAATTTTGGAATATATTGTTTTTTTACCAGGCGCGAGTCCATCTAGGCTGAAGTCCTGTGCGTGAAACACACATAACAAGTACTGAAGAACAGTTTCACCCACATTTAAGATAAGAATATCAGCCTACCTTTGTCATGTCAACCATCTAGCCAAATCAAATAATTCCATGTGTCCGCCTTTTGTCTTTATAAACTTTCACAAAGCCTATTCCATGATCTGGGGTAATCCAATGAGCAACACTGCAGCTGTTGATTGCAGTGATCATCATTCATCACATATGCTATATATAATCAATACACGACTTTCAAGGAGTAGGGTATTTGATGCAAGAGTATTTGACGCAAACATAGGCTATAAGAATACTTTTCCATTTGATCAAATTAGCCTACATTATCACATTATCTTGCTCGCTCTAGGAAGGTAATTTGGCCCTGGCTTGCAAAGGAAATCCTCTGTATAATGTTGTAAATGATTGTCATTATTCTACCGATTTTTAAAAATGTAAATGTAGGCTAATAATACATGTAATAATAGCATATTTGATCTACCCAAATGGACTTGGACAGTGAGCATAAATTGCATTTCGATAGCCTAGGTACTGATGTAAGCATCTATCTATTATATCTGCAACATAAATGAATTTACAAGGATATGTTCACTGTCAGCTGGCTACTGTAGGAAAGTTACAATCTAATGAGACGTGTTACATAAATGAGCCTTATAGCCAATATGTGTCATCCTATGAAGTGGACGCTATGTTGCACCCCCACTAGTCTTTCCCTCTCATTTTTGTAGATATATTTTGCTGTAATGATCTGATCACTCCATGCAACGAGGGATGTAGCCTACAGTCAGAGAGAAGATGGACAATGTTGATTGGCAGGTGAAATGATTTCCAATGGGGTCGCAAGGTAAAAGTGGAAGGCGGGATTAGGTCGGCTCCTTTCCTCCTTGCTTGGCAGAGATCTCAGAAAATGAGAAATTGTGAATCCGCTGCCCAAATGTATCACAGAAAATATTTATGCCATATCTCACAATCTAATATAGTATTTTCGCTGTGACAGAACCTTATATTTTTCGTAGATTTGCGTTGATCCACAAAGTTCTATCTAGCGCTGCAGTGAGTGGGAGGCTATATAACCCTATGATGTAGCTCTCGCTCTAGCTCTACCTCGCTCGCCCTGAGTGAGAGAGGTGCGTACTTCGACAGACAGTCCAACAACGAGTCAGAGGAGTTTAGGAACATGGACACATTTTCAGAATTTGCTGTTATTCCCCTTTAATTACAGTATATACCATGAAAGCATACTGCTCTCACAGTGAGTGCAGTATATACCATGAAAGCATACTGCTCTCACAGTGAGTGCAGTATATACCATGAAAGCATACTGCTCTCACAGTGAGTGCAGTAGGCTTGGCCATTAGCCAATACATCAACATGTCCTTTAAACCAGGGCTGAAGTCTCCTCCAACAGATTAGACTGATACACCTGTTTGGCTAGAGGTCATACAACCTGAGAGCCTGCTGTGCTACTCTACAGATTATACTGTATTACTTGCACAGTCTTGAATCTATGATAAACCAATTGATCTAGGGGCCAACAAATTACAAGCCATGTTAAGCATACAATGAATAAATGATCTGTGTTTTTGCTAAACAGTGACAATTGTTATCGTCATCAATTGTCCTGTCTGTGAACAAGCTCTGAGCAAGAACCGCAATAACTCGGTCACCCACTGGCACTATTGTTCGGAGTGGGCCAATAAGGAAACAATGGGAACTCTGTGATGATCGATGTGGACTGTACGGATACAGATATCTCATTGATATCCAGCTACAGTTTCACACAATGCTGTATAACTGTTAGCTAAGTAGTTAGCTAAGTATTTTCTGCCTTCAGAATCTTCAGTACAATAGCATTGGTTTTACACTGCTGTTGATTATAAGAACATACAGAGGAACTACCTACCTACATGATGATGATGATATTACAACACAAGTCTTCAGACAATCATCTGACCCGCCACCTTTACACGCCACACTGTTCTTCTCAGTATGCTGTAGCTGGCAGAGATGACAGTACCTTCCCTGCAGGGACACGCATCTCATTCACACCTCTGTTCAGCCCACCAGGTCCCTGTCCCTGTCACAACTACTCCCTGTCACATCCACAGACTGTGCTCCAATTTCTGTCATTTATTATGACTGCTATGAAATGAATGTTATCTACTAGAAACCAGGATTCGTACTGCAGCCTTAACGGGGAAGATAGTGTCTATTTCAGAGGAGCATAGACCTAGAAGTTTGACAGCTGTCGTACAGCCTTGTAGCCCTGACTCTAGTCGGGGCTCACAGTAGAATTTCTGACAGTGCTTTCCATTGTTCAATAGAACACGCTCCCGACCACACACACAGGCTCTGTCCTTCCGTTCTTCAGAGATAATGTGCATTGGTTTATGGGGAGCTGAACTGCTGATGTTCTCCTGTATTAATGGCAGAGAGAGGAATCACTGGGGGAGTAGATGGTGTGCTTCCCAAGAGTTTGGGGGGATACGGAAACCCCTATCCTTCCTGATGTGTGTTCGCATAGCTGATCCCCTCCACCCCGTCCCAGTCCTCCGCTTCCTGTGTGTTCTGGCTTATTTGGGAACATCTTGTAGCATTGGGACCAGGGCTGGCTGCGTGTCCCACTGGATGACTGTGCTCAGGTGCCAGGGCGGATGGGTACGCAGACAGCGAGGGGCCTGACGTGAGAAAGAGGGACCCATCTGAGGACTGACAGAAATAGAGCCAGTTTTATCTTTAGTTCCCTCATTGATGTGACATATGTGACAAAGCATGCCCATAGCCACTATATGCGTCATTCTAGCCTTGCAGCAGCCGTATCAACTGTAACCCAACATTGTGGTTTTGCCTAGAAAATGTGTCAGTTAAGCTGCTAACATATTAATTTTATGGGCAAGTTACTGATTTATTACAATGAAATAGTGGGCTATAAAATAAGAGAGTTAATAAAATTGCTAATGATAACAAAACCATCAATATTTCATAAAATACTGTTCAGGGTTTCACTGTGTTCCTCATCACTAATGCAGGTTGAGCCCTGCTTCAGTATGAAGTCCATCCTCTCCCAGTTTCAGGGGCTGTTGACAGGAACAAACAGGGTCACCCAGCATGGGTTCCTGTCCTGTCCTGTCATGACAGGATTTCCTCTGGTACCAATGTGATGGTCATCGTGAGGCTGTCCGTTTTTACAGCTTTCCCTAACAATGGCCTCAGCACAGCTTTGAGTCTTACACTTCTTGTTGTTTTTGTTAAAGAGGGCCCTTAATCATATTGCTATATTCACAGAGATTCATTACAAACCCTACAGAAAATGGTGAGTAATTGCGCCCATTGTCAGTAATGATAGGGGTCTGGGGATAGAGGCACTCTGAGCACTAATTACATTGATTGAGTTAGGAGGTCATTCCCCACCCTTGTTAGGAAAATATACAGTAGTTGCAATTTCCTGTAATTCTGTTACTTCCTGTTCTGCTACTAATTAACTGGTTAGTTGATGCAAATCCAAGTCGTGATGTCAGAGGATTGCTTTAGGAAAAGATGCCCCCTGTATTGTATCTAGCGTAGAAGATGTTTCCCACTCCATACCCAACCATCATGGGGTGAGATGTAGAGTGAGGAGCAGAACAGCAATGAATAACTGGACAGCAGAATAATAGCATTAATTTAATCAATTACTTTTAGATTATGAGTTGTTATAATGCTACGCAGTAAAACAATAAACAAAATTGCAGCCAATATGGTAATCAATCAGTGTTCAGTGCACATGGATGAACTGGCAGGTGTGTGTGTAACCTTCACTTGACTCAGGATATTTTAGTAGTGAGAGTTCATTTCCTGTCTGCGTAGTATGATACAGCATGCCAACACTACCAGGCCAGACAGATAGAGAGCCTAGAGATAGCAGAGTGGGAATATAATTAGCTCAAATGAACCTGCGGTGACACTGTGTGTCTATTTTGGAAATGAATCAATTACCACTTAAAAGTAATTGATTCATTAAGGCTTGTCATCGCTCTGGGAATCATGGGGTTACATTTCAAGGAAATGTCTTTCAAATGTTTTGTCAGATTTCTGACAGTGTTTTAAATTTTTTATTGACTGTCTTGTTCTGTTAGCGCTAATACAATACTATAGCCTGAAGGAAGAATGGAACCCTATCAGATAGAAATAACTGGTTAGATAACCAGACAGTATCCAACTCTTCAATCATGTACATTTACATTTACATTTACATCATTTAGCAGACGCTCTTATCCAGAGCGACTTACATGTCTCATCTCTTTCTTTCTGCCCAGAGCAATATTAGTCAGGGTAGTCCCATGTCTGCTCTTTAAATAGACAGATCATATGGTGGGTGGCCTCACAATGAATAAAAGGTGCTTATAACCGCCTTTCTATTGAATACACTTTTTTGTATTGTTATTGCTCATTACTACAGTTTCTGTACATACATGATTATACAAACATTGGTATTACAAAATGAGACACACAATCAGATGAATCCTTTTAGTAAGCTAAAGAGATTGGTTTTATATAAGTAATTGTCACGGTTTACTAAGCCAGAACCCAGAAGCAGACCAGGACAAGGTAAGTTGAAACGAAGGTGAGTGTTTATTACAAATTCAAGAGTGATGTTGAATAATCCAGGGAACAGAGCGGGCGGCGTTGATTAGTTGTTGGGGGTGCAGTGGTTGATCCAGTCATGGCTCGGCAGCCGCCGACCACCAGGCAGAGGTTGGATGAAGGTTCCGGGGAATGACTGTAGACAGAACAAACGGAGGTAAGTACAAGGCAGGTCAACAAGGTGCAACAAAACAACAAAACTAACGCTAGTACTCTGAGGCTGATACGCTGGCAAAACATACTGTTTATGGCTAACGATCCGGCAGGGACTGGATCTTAGGACAGAGCCTAAGAAGGGTGATGATCAGGACCAGGTGTGTAGATTGCTGATGGGATGCAGGTGCGGGAATCAAGCAGGCAGGGAGCGTTCCAGAACCCTCGGGAAACTGGAGATCCCGAGCAGAAAAACTAATACACCGACAAGACCCGACTCAGACTGCCGGGATCGTTACAGTACCCCCCCTCCGACGAACGCCACCGGGCGGACTCCCCGGAGCGCCAGGATGGAGGCGGTAGAAGTCACGAATGAGGTCAGCATCTAGGATCTGTCGCCGCGGAATCCAACTCCTCTCTTCAGGACCATACCCCTCCCAGTCCACGAGATACTGGAAACCCCGGCCCCGCCGTCTGGAATCCATGATGCGTCGCACCGTGTAGGCAGGACCACCTCCGATCATCCGAGGAGGAGGAGGAGGAGGAGGCGGAGGAGGCAACAGAGGACTGAGGAGAACAGGCTTGAGGCAGGAGACATGAAAGGTGGGATGGACTCTGAGCGTCCTCGGGAGTTTGAGTCGAACTGCCACCGGATTGATCACCTTCTCCACCACAAACGGACCAATGAACTTCGGTAACAACTTCCTAGACTCAGTCCGTAAAGGAAGATCCCGTGTGGCCAACCAGACCCTATCTCCGATGGTATAGGTGGGAGCGGGGATCCGGCGACGATTCGCCTGGAGCTGATACCGGTCCGAAACTCTAAGGAGTGCCTTTCTGGCCCGATGCCAGGTCCGGTGGCAACGACGAATATGGGCCTGAACAGAAGGCACTGAGAGCTCCTTCTCCTGAGAAGGGAACAAGGGAGGTTGGTAGCCATACAGGCACTGGAAGGGAGACATCCCAGTGGCAGATGTAGGGAGAGTATTGTGGGCATACTCAACCCAAGGCAACTGAGAGACCCAGGAGGTGGGGTTGGAAGAGGCCAGGCAGCGTAGCGTGGATTCCATCTTCTGGTTGGCTCTCTCCGCCTGACCATTAGATTGGGGGTGAAAACCAGATGTGAGACTGACTGTAGCTCCAATGGCCAAACAGAAGGACTTCCAGACAGCAGAGGTAAACTGAGGGCCACGGTCGGAAACGATATCACTGGGCAAACCGTGGACCCTGAAAACCTCCCTAACCAGGATCTCGGACGTCTCCGAGGCAGAGGGAAGCTTGGCAATTGGCACAAAGTGGGCGAACTTGCTGAATCTGTCCACGATAGTCAGAACGACCGTGTTCCCCTCAGAAGCGGGCAACCCAGTGACAAAGTCCAGGGGCCAGATGCGACCATGGTCGCCGGGGAATAGGAAGGGGGTGAAGTAGTCCAGAGCTGGGCCGATTGGTACTCTTATTCTGCGCACACACTGGACAGGCAGCAACATAACCCCGAGTATCCTCGGCCATGGCAGGCCACCAAAAACGTCTGCGAAGAAACGCCATCGTCCGAGCCACGCCAGGGTGACAAGCCATCTTGCTGGCGTGGGACCATTTGAGGACCGCGGGACGAACCGACTCAGGCACAAACAACCGACCCGGGTGGACCGTTACCGGGACCGGGCTGCGTCCGAAGGGCCGCCATCACCTCCTCCTCAATCTTCCACCTAACAGCTCCCACGACGCAGTTCCGGGGGAGAATTGTCTCGGTCTTGGACCCACTCTCCTCCGTCTTGGAGAACATCCGAGACAAGGCGTCCGCCTTGCCGTTCTTAGATCCAGGTCGGAACGTCAGGGAAAAATTGAATCGTCCGAAAAACAACGACCACCTGGCCTGACGGGAGTTGAGACGTCTAGCCGATTGCACGTAAGCAAGATTCTTGTGGTCAGTCCAGACAATAAACGGTTGCTCCGCCCCCTCCAACCAGTGGCGCCACTCCTCCAAGGCAAGTTTCACCGCGAGAAGCTCCCGGTTACCCACATCGTAATTCCTCTCCGCAGGCGAAAGGCGACGAGTAGTAGGCGCAGGGATGGAGTTTACTGTCCGTGGAGCATCGCTGCGACAGGATGGCGCCAACTCCCCACATCAGACGCGTCCACTTCAACGGCGAACTGGACGGGCCGTGTCCGGTTGAGAGAGAATCGGTGCGTTGGTGAATCGCCTCTTCAAATCCAGAAACGCTCGATCCGCCTCCGGATTCCACTTGAAGCTCCTGATACTGGAAGTCAAGGCAGTTAACGGAGCGGCCACACGGCTGTAATCCCGGATGAATCTGCGGTAGAAATTCGCAAACCCCAAAAATCTCTGGAGCTGCAATCTCGTACCGGGCTGGGCCCATTCCAGAACCGCTCTAACCTTCTCCTGGTCCATCCTAATCTCTCCCCTGGAGATGATGTACCCGAGAAAGGATGTCGTGTGGGCGTGAAACTCGCACTTCTCGGCCTTCACGAACAGGCGATTCTCCAACAATCGCTGCAGAACCTGCCGGACATGCTGGACGTGGTCGGAAGGTTCCTTCGAGAAGATCAGAATGTCATCCAGGTAAACAAACACAAAGAGACCGATCATATCTCTCAGGGACGTCGTTCACCATACTCTGGAATACCGCTGGAGCATTGGTCAGTCCAAACGGCATCACCTGATACTCGGTGACCCATCGGTGTATTGAAACCCGTCAACCACTCGTCTCCCTCTCTGATCCGGACCATGTGATACGCATTGCGTAGGTCTAGCTTGGTGAACACCGTAGCACCCTGTAAGGAGTCGAAGGCAGAACTCATCAAGGGCAGGGGATACTTGTTCTTGACCGTGATGTCATTCAACCCCCCGATAATCAATACACGGTCGAAGAGAGCCATCCTTCTTACCCACAAAGAAGAATCCTGCCCCCAGGGGTGATGACGAGGGACGAACGAGACCAGCAGCTAGGGACTCCTTGATGTAGGTCTCCAAAGCCTCACGTTCAGGGCGGGAGATACTGTATAACCTTCCCTTGGGGTAGACAGCTCCAGGGAACAGGTTGATGGCACAATCATATGGTCGGTGGGGAGGGAGTGACAGAGCCTTCTGCTTACTGAACACTTCCCCCAAATCGTGATATGTCTCGGGAACCAGGGACAAATCTGGGGGTTTAGCCTCAATCACCTGACTGGGAACCGAATGGGGACAGGCAGTCTTGAGACAGTTAGCATGACAATCAAGGCTCCAACTCGTTACCTTGCCCGTCACCCAATCGAACGTGGGATTGTGTTCCTTCAGCCAGGGGTATCCAAGGAGCAGAGGAACATGGGAAGACGGCAGAATGAAGAATGAAATCATCTCCGAATGATTCCCGACAACAGCATCTTAACCGGTTCAGTCCTCATCGTGATACGTGCCAGACTACTGCCGTTCAGAGTGGTCGCTTCAATGGCTTCCGGCAATTGCTCCTTGGAAAGCCCCAGCTGTTCCACCAACTCGGCATCAAGAAAGCTTCCATCGGCACCTGAATCGATAAAAGCGTTAATCGCTAAGCTCTGATTCCTGTTCACAAGGGTAGCCGGGAAACGGGGTCTGACAGAGGTATTGAGAGGTCGAAACTGGCTCGCTAAAAGTCCTCCCAACTTTAGCGAGCCGCGCAGTTTGACGACCGCCGGGAACAGGTGGCGAGGTAATGTCCCGAACCACCACAGTAGAGGCAACAGTTAGTCCTACGTCTGAGTTGGCGTTCCTCCTTGGTTAACCCGTGCCGCCCTACTTGCATTGGTTCAGAATCGGAGACAGGACCTCTCCACTAATCCTGTGTGGTGGACGATGATCGACGTATTCTGGTCCAATCCCGACCCGACTGGAACCTGAGAAGCTGATCGATTGGACGGACCCCATTGCTTCTCCCTCCTTCGCTCACGGACTCGATTATCCACCCGAATAGACAAGGCTACCAAGCTGTCCAGGTCACTAGGCTCGGATAGGAGATCAACTCATCCTTGAGCTGCTCCGACAGACCCTGGTAAAAGGCCGCTTGCAGAGACTCCTCATTCCACCCACTCTCCACAGCCAACGTCTTGAACTCGATCACGAAGTCGGCCACGCTGCGAGTTCCTTGGTGAAGCGAAAACAGGCGCCTAGCTGCGTCCCTCCCTCGGACGGAATGGTCGAAGAGCTTCCTCATCTCGGCCGTGAACCCCTGGTATGAAGCCATGCAGGGGTCTTGTCGTTCCCAAACGGCTGAAGCCCACTCCAGCGCTCGACCACGCAGCAACTCAATCACAAAGGCTATCCTAGCCTTGTCTGTGGCATAAGAGTAGGGCTGTAGATCGAACACTAACCCACACTGCATAAGGAAAGAACGGCATCTTCCCAGCTCCCCCTCATATTTATCCGGCGTCGGAACCTTGGGCTCACGGAAGGACACAGCTCCAGACGCGGCAGGCGAGATGGGTGAAACCGGTAGTGGATCCTCCACCGGAAACTTGCGCTGGTTCTGGACCTCCGTCAGACCGGTAGAAAGGTTCCGAACTGCCAACGCGATCTCCTGTAGCTCCATGCTATGATGGCCCAACATCTTCTCCTGATGGGTAATGGCATGGCGAACAGAGTCCAGGTCCGCTGGGTTCATTACTGGCCGGATCGTTCTGTCACGGTTTACTAAGCCAGAACCCAGAAGCAGACCAGGACAAGGTAAGTTGAAACGAAGGTGAGTGTTTATTACAAATTCAAGAGTGATGTTGAATAATCCAGGGAACAGAGCGGGCGGCGTTGATTAGTTGTTGGGGGTGCAGTGGTTGATCCAGTCATGGCTCGGCAGCCGCCGACCACCAGGCAGAGGTTGGATGAAGGTTCCGGGGGAATGACTGTAGACAGAACAAACGGAGGTAAGTACAAGGCAGGTCAACAAGGTGCAACAAAACAACAAAACTAACGCTAGTACTCTGAGGCTGATACGCTGGCAAAACATACTGTTTATGGCTAACGATCCGGCAGGGACTGGATCTTAGGACAGAGCCTAAGAAGGGTGATGATCAGGACCAGGTGTGTAGATTGCTGATGGGATGCAGGTGCGGGAATCAAGCAGGCAGGGAGCGTTCCAGAACCCTCGGGAAACTGGAGATCCCGAGCAGAAAAACTAATACACCGACAAGACCCGACTCAGACTGCCGGGATCGTTACAGTAATACAATCAAATTAAGGTTTTCGTTGTGAAAAGAGACCTCATAATGTTTATTTCTTTACCTCAACAATTGAGACTGTAACACTTGGGCCTGGGAGAGCTCAGTGCCAAACCCAGGATAGAAAGGAGACTCGCAAAGGACTCTAAATGGGCCAGGCGGGGAGAAATATAATGTTGCATGTTTAGGAGGTCAGAGAGCTTTGTGTAGCAGGAAAGCTCCACAGAGACAGGAGCAGAGGCCTCTACAAATCACGACTTCATGCTATCTTCCTGGGGCCATCCGGCTCTTAGGGGCCTTTGTGTCTATAATGGATATCAGCAGATGACCTCTCCTTACACCACTTATGGCCCCATTCCTCTTGTGCTTCTGTATGAGACACCTGTGTTTTTCTGGTACAGACCCATCATCCTCTATATCTCAGGGCTCTCCAACAGTGTTCCTGGAGAGCTACCCTCCTGTAGGTTTTCGCTCCAACCCCAGTTGTAACTAACCTGATTCAGTTGATCAACCAGCTAATTATTAGAATCAGGTGCACTAGATTAGGGTTGGACTGAAAACCTACAGAACGGTAGCTCTACAGGAACAAGGCTGGAGAAGCATGCTCTTGCTATCCTCATCATCTTCTATCCTAGTCCATACAAATATAAATCAGTAAGGGCTTCATTTTACCACTAGGTGTCATATTTGCCTCATGCTTATCTTTACCAAAGCATTAGAATATGTAATGTTCGTCTTTGTAGGCCTACAGTATAGGACTGAACCAGGAAATCTACAGTGCTGTGAAAAAGTATTTGTCCCCCTTTCTAAGTTTCTCTACTTTTGCATATTTCTGATACTGAATGTTATCAGATTTTCAACCAAAACCTAATGTTAGATAAAGGGAACCTGAGTGAACAAATAACACCACAATTACATACTTATTTCATTAATTTCATAAACAAAGTTATGCAAAACCCAATGCCACTGTGCGAAAAATGAATTGCCCCCTTACACTCAATAACTGGTTGTGCCACCTTTAGCTGCAATGACTCCAACCAAACGCTTCCTGTAGTTGTTGATCAGTCTCTCACGTCTCTGTGGAGGAATTTTGGCCCACTCTTCCATGCAGAACTGCTTTAACTCAGCGACATTTGTGGGTTTTCAAGCACGAACTGCTCGTTTCAAGTCCTGCCACAACATCTCAATTGGGATTAGGTCTGGACTTTGACTAGGCCACATTAGCCTATGTCACAACAGAAATACATGTTGAGTCTTGGTGCATATTAGACTGTAGACATCACATCCCAGCTTGACTGTCTCTGTGACCATCATACAGGATGCAGTACACGTGTCTTTTGAATATCATCATCACATGCTTACTTGACACAGATCATACACGCAACCATTGGGGTTGATGTTTCCTTCCTCACAACATAAGTAGATCATGATTGCTAATAGAGAAACATGTTGCTAGTTTCTGAGAATCATTTCAATACTTTTCCCACATATGGCCTGAGTGGTATTGTTAGTTGCACTAATCGTACAGTGAAATGTTGTTGTTAATGTGTTACAAAGGCCGGTACGAGTCTTAGAGGACTGGGAGGTCAAAGTGTTTCCTCTCAACTCACGATCTCATCTCAGACAGGAAGTATTGTAGCTACAGTTATACCAACACAACACCAAGACTGTACAAAGCAGACAACAAAAACATTTTAGGACTTACAGCAGGCAGATCAGTCATAACTTTGAATGCTGCATATTTCTGCAGACTGACTGTGTCACGCCCTGGCTCTGGGGACTCTAGTATGTTGAGCCAGGGTGTGAGTTTTCATTTGTTTTTCATTCTAGTTTAGTATTTCTATGTTGGCCAGTGTGGTTCTCAATCAGAGGCAACGTGTATCAGCTGTTGCTTGTTGTCTCTGATTGGGAACCATACTTAAGCAGCCAGTTTTCCCACAGTGTTTTTGGGATCTTGTTCCAATTAGGTTTGTGTTTGAACCAAGGACGTCACGTTATCGTTTTTTGTTTTTGTTTGTGTATCATTTAATAAAAAGTATGTTCACCTTCCACGCTTTGCCTTGGTCCTCTGTTCCCGACGATCGTGACAGACTGACTTTGCAGTGCAGTAAACAACAGATACTTCCTCCTATAGAGCATAATGAAGTCAACTTTAATAGTTTCTGTTGGGTGCTTCCCCTGCCATGAGGAACATCGGGTCTTCTTTTCCTCATAGCTTACATTGCTGTTCCTACCTGGGAAGGTTTTTGCGTGTCTATCATTGTGACATATAGTATTGGTAGCTAAGTTACGTAATGTTGTTAGGTTGGAATGCAACACAACTGCAATATGATAGTATAATAGGATAATATCCACATATTAGCACCTCCTGAAGGACTGTGTTATTGACTAAATAGTTATTTAGTTTTTAGAATGTTTATGATGCTGCAGACAGTCATTTAGTTGTGTTGTCTTTGAGTTGATTTCTGCTATTGCTACTGTGTTGTGAGACTAGTGTTAAGGAAATGCCCAATCAATTATTACTCTAGTCTAGGTGCTGTCTGGCAGCTCACGCAGTAAATACCCTCTTTGTTTTCCCATAGCTGTCTCTCTAAGCCCCCCCACACCTCACCCCTCTCAGTGAGATATGATGTTAACCCCTTGCAGAGTGCTTGCGGAAATCTGTCTGGTAGTAGGAACCGTTCCAAGTCTCTGTTACTCATCAGAGCCCTGGGCCGGGGCACTGTCACAGCTGGTGTGTATAATCACTCTCCCTTGTAGCAGTGGGAGTCAGGTTAGATCTTCAATCCAATCAGAGCTCACTCTGAAAGGGCAGGCCTGGCGTCACCCTTTCCTATCTCTCTCTGAGGCTGGAGTGACTGTAGCAGAGAGGTAGAGACAGAGTTTAGGTTAACAGTGGCTGAGGACACAGGGCTCAGTGTATGATCGGGGAGGTGGCTGGAGTAAAGACACAAGTGAGTCATTACAGGGTGGGACTTGGCGTGAATGACAGGTGGAGAGGGGTTTTGACTAGATGGTATACAGCTACGGACGGTAGTGACTTTTTCGTAGTAGGTTAGGAGAACTTACGCAGCAGGTTAGGATAATTAACATAGCAGGTTAGGAGAATTAGGTTAAGGTTAGGGCTAGCTCAAATCTCTCCTAACCTGCTATGAAAAGTCACTTCCATCTCTAGCTGTACTCCATCTAGTCACAACCATGGAAAGGGGCGTGGGTTAATGCGAGGTAACGGACACTCAGAACCTCCACTCTGTTGCTATGGGTAACAGATCAGGGTATCACGGTCATGTCATGACGCCGCCCCGGTGTCAGTCACAGTGCCGGACAGCTGGCCCCTGGGTGCATCGCTGGGGGACAAACTGACCCGTCCGAAACGATTACCTCCACACTCCCTCTCCTGGCCATGCTGCCCCAAGGGCCTTAGCAGGGAGGAAGGTTCTTCTTTAAATTACTGTTGTAGCGAACACTTGTCTGTGAGCTTTTACTCATGGAGCCTGCATTGAAAATGCAGAACTAAGCCTTGCTTTGAAGTTTAAAATTGATGGACCACATAGAACAGCTTCTATATGTGAATGTGAAAAAAGGCATATAAAAATGTATGACTTGGTATGCACTATACAGGGTTGATTGATTGATTTTATTTGCCAATTTTAAAAAAATACATATTATACACAGTACCTCAACAATGGTTATTAATAATTATTGTGATATCTGCCTACAGTATATCGTCAACCCCCTCCCTCCCCCACCCCCTCTACCCAGGCTTCAGTGGTAGCTACTTGTTTGTGTGGTGAGTCATGCCTACCTACGCCTGGGTCACCAAGTCTGCTCCTCCTCCGTGTTCAAGGCCGCCTGTGCTGCTGTGAGTGACTCACTGCCTCTTTCCACTCCTTCCATTTAAGAAGGTTATGGCCTAAAAACATATATTAGACCCTGGATATGCATTTTGGCAAATTGCAAACTGCAGGTGGAGAGGGGCCTGGTTTCGTGTTTCCATGACAACATATTTAAGTGAAATCACAGCATCGATCAGACAAAGTGGGCTTCTGACAGACTCAGATCTCCAGTTACAGAAGAATCGAAAGGTGAGAGCATTTGGAAGAGGATGTTGTTCTGGTACTTTGTAAAGACTGAAGCTCCTAGAGTTACAATGCCTTCAGAAAGTATTCATACCCCTTGACTTTTCCACATGTTGTTGTGTTACAGCCTGAATTCAACATGGATTAAATTGGGTTTTTTTCTTCACCCATCTACACCCCATAATGTTTTCACACCCCTGATTCAATACTTTGTAGAAGCACCTTTGACAGCAATTATAGCTGTGAGTCTTTCTGGGTAAGTCTCTTAAGAGCTTTCCACACCTGGATTGTGTAACATTTGCCCGTTAGTCTTTAAAACATTCTTCAAGCTTTGTTAAATTGGTTGTTGATCATTGCTAGACAGCCATTTTCAAGGCTTGCCATAGATTTTCAAGCCAATTTAAGTCAAAACTGTAACTCAGCCACTCTGGAACATTCACTGTCTTCTTGGTAAGCAACTCCAGTGTAGATTTGGCCTTGTTTTAGGTTATTGTCCTGCTGAAAGGTGAATTCAGCTCCCAGTGTGGTGGAAAGCAGACTGAAGCAGGTTTTCCTCCAGGATTTTGCCTGTGCTTAGCTCCATTCCATTAATTTTTTATCCTGAAAAACTCCCCAGTTCTTAACGATTACAAGCATACCCATAACATGATCCAGCCACCATTAATGCTTGAAAATATGGAGAGTGTTACTCCGTAATGTGTTGTATTGGATTTGTCCCAAACATAACACTTTGTATTGAGGACAAAAAGTTAATTGCTTTGCCACATTTTTCGCAGTATTGCCTTGTTGCAAATAGGATGCATGTTTTGGAATATTTTCGAATATTTTGTATTCTGTACAGGCTTCCTTCTTTTCACTGTCAATTAGGTTAATATTTTGGAGTAACTACAATGTCCGTTTTCTCCTATCACAGCCATTAAACTGTAACTTTTTTAAAGTCACCATTGGCCTCATGGTGAAATCCCTGAACGGTTTCCTTCCTCTCCAGCAACTGAGTTAGGAAGGACGCCTGTATCTTTGTAGTGACTGGGTGTATTGATACACCATCCAAAGTATAATTAATAACTTCACCATGCTCAAAGGGATATTCAATGTCTGCTTTTTTATTTTTACCCGTCTACCAATAGGTGCCCTTCTTTGCGAGGTGTTGGAAAACCTCCCTGGTCTTTGTGGTTGAATCTGTGTTTGAAATTCACTGCTTGACTGAAGGACCTTACAGCTAATTGTATGTGTGGGGTACAGAGATGAGGTAATCATAAAAAAATCATGTTAAACAGTATTATTGCACACAGAGTGTGTGTGATTTGTTAAGCACATTTGTACTCCTGAATGTATTTAGGATTGCCATAACAAAGGGGTTGAATACTTATTGACTCAAGACGTTTCAGCTTTTCATTTCTAATCAATTTGTAAAAAATAAAAAATAAAAAAAAGATTTCCACTTTGACATTATGGGGTAATATGTGTAGGCCAGTCAAGAAAATCTCAATTTAATCCATTTTAAATTCAAGCTGTAACACAACAAAATGTGGAAAAAGTCAAGTGTGAATACTTTCTGAAGGCACTGTATAGAATCTTCTCTAGAAGTTTAATGTCTCCCCTTTTCTAGAAACCTCTTTGTTGAATAACTCTTTGTTGAAGGAGACTGTGGGCATCGTCTTGGGAGTCATAGGATGCATCATCTCCATAGGGACCTCCATAGTAGCCTCTGCTTTGCCCATGTGGAGAGTTACTGCCTTCATCCCTCAGGTCATCTGGGAGGGCCTGTGGATGAGCTGTTTGCTCATGGGACAGTGTCAGTTCTACGACTCCCTCCTTCACCAGGACCTGCAGGTCGCCAGAGCCATGACCATCATCACCATCATCTTGGGGGTTCTGGGGGTGATGGTCTTCATCATCGGAGCCAAGTGCCTCAACTGCATCAAAGAGGAACCATCTAAAGCCAAGTTGATAATAATCACTGGAATATTCTTCATCCTGGCCGGTATACTCATCATCATCAGTGTCTCCTGGACAGCTAGCTACACCACCTCAATGAAAACTGGCAGCTGATGGCCTCGCTCTACTTCAGCTGGGGGGCAGCGTCCCTGCTGCTGATCGGAGGAGCCATACTGTCCAGCTTGTGCCCCCCTAGTGAGATTGGCATCATTCTAGTGGAAAGTCTCCCTATTGTCCTGTGCCATCTATTTAGACGTTTCTACTGACCCTCCAGTGGGGTCATATGGGCCCTGATGATGATCACCTCCATCTCAACCGTCCTGGGAGCTCTGGGATTGATGGGGGCCATCTTTGGTCCAAGTGCACCAACTGTATCAAGAGTAACTGGTCCAGGGCCAAGGTGATGTTCATCATTGGAATATTCTTCATCCTGGCTGGTATCCTCCAGCTCACCACTGTCTTCGTGCTTGCCCATTACTTGATACCGAATATCCCCAAATACCAGCTGGGTCTTTTGGCTGCATTCAGTCAGTGCACCGCCTCCATACTCTGCAGCTGCATCTTCAAGAGGAACAAGCCAGACTCGACGACGATTCAATCAACCTCCCACTAACAGCTCTGTCCAGAGACTGTACTTTCTTGGTATTTTCTTGCTCCCCACGAATCCATGTCATCGGGTAGAATTTTTAAAATGTATATATATTTTCTACAAAATGTAGAAATGCGCCGTTTTCACATATGTAGACAATGGTATTGTGCTGGAGTAATGAAAATTAGGTTGAAAAGTGGTCGAGTTTCCCTTTTAAGATGAATGCGCTAAATATAAGTCGCTCTGGATAAGAGCGTTTGCTAAATGACTAAAATGCTGTTTATTTCCCTATTCTCACTTAAAATGAAAGTACTCATCCTGAAAATTGCACCGGTACCATCTTGTCTTGCTTCTTCACGGAAACCATCACTACAAGAGTACCCCATCACAAAACGTCCTTCTTTGACATTTGTGTTTCTTCCTGTGTGAGAACACAAGACACCTGGATATCTCTATTTCATTTTGTTATATCTTATGACATACAGTACCAGTCAAAAGTTTGGACACACCTAGTCATTCCAGGGTTTTTCTTTATTTGTACTATTTTCTACATTGTAGAATAATAGTGAAGACATCAAAACTATGAAATAACACAAATGGAATCATGTTGTAACCAAAAAAGTGTTAAACAAATCAAAATATATTTTAGATTTGAGATTCTTCAAATAGCCACCCTTTGCCTTGATGACAGCTTTGCACACTCTTGGCATTCTCTCAACCAGCTTCACCTGGAATGCTTATCCAACAGTCTTGAAGGAGTTACCACATATGCTGAGCACTTGTTGGCTGCTTTTCCTTCACTCTGCGGTCCGACTCATCCCAAACCATCTCAATTGGGTTGAGGTCTGGGGATTGTGGAGGCCAGGTCATCTGATGTAGCACTCCATCACTCTCCTTCTTGGTAAAATAGCCCATACGCAGCCTGGAGGTGTGTTGGGTCATTGTCCTGTTGAAAAACAAATGATAGTCCCACTAAGCCCAAACCAGATGGGATGGTGTATCACTGCAGAATGATGTGGTAGCCATGCTGGTTAAGTGTGCCTTGAATTCTAAATAAATCACAGACAGTGTCACCAGCAAAGCACCCCACACCATAACACCTCCTCCTCCATCTTTTACGGTGGGAAATACACATGCGGAGATCATCCGTTCACCCACACCACGTCTCACAAAGACACTGCGGTTGTAACCAAAAATCTCAAATTTGGACTCCAGACCAAAGGACACATTTCCACCGGTCTAATGTCCATTGCTCGTGTTTCTTGGCCCATGCAAGTCTCTTCTTCTCATTGGTGTCCTTTAGTAGTGGTTTCTTTGCAACAATTCGACCATGAAGGCCTGATTCACACAGTCCCCTCTGAACAGTTGATGTTGAGATGTGTCTGTTACTTGAACTCTGTGAAGCATTTATTTGGGTTGCAATTTCTGAGGCTGGTAACTCTAATGAACTGTGGGTCTCCCATTCCTGTGGCGGCCCTCATGAGAGTCAGTTTCATCATAGCGCTTGATGTTTTTTTGCGACTGCACTTGAAGAAACTTTCAAAGTTCTTGAAATGTTCCGTATTGACTGACCTTCATGTCTTAAAGTATTGATGGACTGTAATTTCTCTTTGTTTATTTGAGCTGTTCTTGCCATAATATGGACTTGGTCTTTTACCAAACAGGTCTATCTTCTGTATACCCCCCCTACCTTGTCACAACACAACTGATTGGCTCAAACTCATTAAGAAGAAAATAAATTCCACAAATTAACTTTTAAGAAGGCACACCTGTTAATTGAAATGCATTCCAGGTGACTATCTCATGAAGCTGGTTGAGAGAATGTCAAAAGTGTGCAAAGCTGTCATCAAGGCAAAGGGTGGCTATTAGAAACATCTCAAATCTCAAATATATTTTGATTTGTTTAACACTTTTTTGGTTACTACATGATTCCATATGTGTGTTATTTCACAGTTTTGATGTCTTCACTATTATTCTACAATGTAGAAAATAGTAAAAATAAAGAAAAACCCTTAAATGAGTAGGTGTGTCCAACCTTATGACTGGTAGTGTATATTAGTGACAGTATCTTCCTAGCTTCTTATTTGGCACAGTGCACACCCCACCACAGCAGTGCAGGTGTCAGCTTCAACAAGCCTTTCACTAAAGGTTACAGGAAGAGAGCATGCAATAGGACATGAAACCATCACTTTTGATTTCCAGTAAATGAACTCAATACAGAAGAGTATGTATTCCTCCATTCGCCCACAGTGCAGCCGAGCCGTGTTTGAGATGGAGAAGGTGTCTCAGTTCAGCTTTTTGTGGCCTTGTGCTCTAAAGCAGTGGAGGCTGAATGTCCTTCCTGGCTGTCAGAGTCAGGGCTGTCAGGGATGCAGTCTGAGTGTGCGTGTGGTCAGACCACACAGCGTTACACTGTTGTACGGTCTTACTCATCAGCCGTAGCAGCTCTGGTCGCACAAAGCAGGCGTATGAGACTGATGTGTCAGTTTACCAGAGCTGAGACATGAGTTGGTTAGTAATATTTGTGGCCTCATGTAGCTCAGTTGGTAGAGCATGGCGCTTGCAATGCCAGGGTTGTGGGTTCGATCCCCACGGGGGGCCAGTTTGAAAAATGTATGCACTCACTAACTGTAAGTTGCTCTGGATAAGAGCGTCTGCTAAATTATTAAAATGTAAATGTAAAAAAAAATGGTTAGTCATCCCTGCATAGCACAGATGTGCAATATCGGTAATAAGACACCAATGGCTCAACTTCAGGACCTAGCGTTCTCGTAAGCCAATACACAGCGCAGCACAAACATTGAAATTCCATATCCCCCTTTTTTAATTCTCTCCCACTCTATCCTTGCCTATGGGTAGATCTCTCTCTTTTTTATTTTCAGTTCTAGTGGTGTGGTCATAGAAACTGTGGAAAATGTCACTGCAGGAGAGCATGTGGAGGCCAGGATGGCAGGAGTTCTACAGCTGCACCATCAAGAGCATCTTGACTGGCTGCATCACCGCTTGGTATGGCAAATGCACCACCCTTGACCGCAAAGCGCTACAGAGGGTGGTGTGGACAGCCCAGTACATCACTGGGGCCGAACTCCCTGCCATCCAGGACTTCTATATCAGGCGGTGTCTGAAGAAGGCTCCAGTTACCCAAGCCATAGACTGTTCACTCTGCTACCATCCGGAAAATGGTACCGGAGTGCCGTTTATCGGACCAACAGATATCATTTAAACGGTTACAAACAGTGTTGCCAAACTATTTTATTATTTATTGAAAAAAATTGTTTGGAATAAAAATTGTCATTTTTAAACATTTAACACTATCTGAAAACGCGTAAACTCCAATTATTTTTCTTTGCATATGTTGTAACTTAGACCCTATTTCAGATCATCTGAGTTTTTTTTGTTGTACCCGCCATCGGTTGAGACATAACATGCTCTTGAACAGGGACGGCCTGTTCAATAGGGCGATATGGGCGACGCACTGCCAAACGGGAAAAGGAAGGGATTTTTTTTCTAATCAATTATATCACGGCAACAGTAGTTATCAGTGTTGTAATCTATACGTCTGATCTGCCACAGTGCCACACTGCCACTAAATGTCGAATCAGGCTAAAGTCGTGCTTCAAATGGCTCCACCCCCTTTTGGGGCGATTTCAGTCAGATTGAAAATCGCCCAGAACTTCTGTCATAGACTCCCATGTAAAATCTATTTTTTCAAATTTCAGAGCCTTCAATACAATCTCAATGGGTGTCTGTGGGCTTGCACTTACGCGCTTTACGTCATGCGTTACGTAACCATGAACGTAACTGAGAAAAGAGTGGATTGTTTGAAAGAATTTCCTTTTTGTCGGCGAACAAATGAAGATAAATTGGCAACGAAACAATTAGGACCTCCCAGACCAAATTTAATAATTCAACAGGTTTCTACTAAAGGCGGAAAGTCCTACACCCGAGGATTTTCCAAAAATTGGCTACGAACGAAAAAAGACATTGCCACTCACTCAACTGGATGACGAGGGATACAGGCTAGCTGTCCACGCCACAACGATGAGGTTAGTGTTGATAATCACAAGTTTACTGGATGTGGATATGGTGTAATAAAGGCAGTTTATTCAGAGGGTAAATATATCTGGAATCGCGTTCACGGACCCGTTCGTCAAACTCTTAGGGGAGCTATAAATTAAGCCCCATTACTTACCATATCAGATAAGAGAAATTGCTGCAGCTACATATATTTTACATCCTGGCCCTACATAGTTCACTATTTGCATCACTTACCAAAATATTACATGTGGTCATATATGCTTGGAAAGTGGAGATGCCATAGAACGTCAAAAAAGTAAACATTGCTGGAGACACATTGCCGTTTTGGAGAAGACATCGCGTTTGCTAGCGAAGAGATTTGTTGTGGCAAATGAACTTGGGCTGGGAATTGCCAGGAACCTCACGATAAGATATATGCATCAGCATTGCGAGTCTCATGATTCTATACGTATTGCGATTCGATACTGTGATTTTATTGCGCACCATATGTCTGTTGCAGAGGGATCAGAAAGCCATGAGAACGAAGTTTTGATCAGTCATGGAAATAAAAGTGCTGAAAACTAATTGGCTCCCAATGTGAAAAGATTGAGAACAAGCTATGAAGGAACAATAATGGTGTTTTGGTGCAGGTACAGCCAACTAGCGCTAAAATATTGCGATATTGTCAATACAGTATATCGTAAAGTATCACTATGTAACTCGATTTCTTTCACCCCAATCCCTCAAATTAACGGTAAATAACTGAATTGTTTGCCCCACATTTAGCTAAGATGATTAGCTAGCCAGCTAAAATGTTTTAGTTAGTTAGCAGTCGCATCTACAATAGTTTACTGTCAATAACATGTCTCCAAAAATGACGTGGTGTCTCCAATTGTGTTGACATTTTACAATTGCAATGCGCATCCATGAGTATCCACTTTCTGTAGCTCAGCTGGTAGAGCATGGTGCTTGTAACGCCAAGGTAGTGGGTTCGATCCCCGGGACCACCCATACACAAAAATGTATGCACGCATGACTGTAAGTCGCTTTGGATAAAAGCGTCTGCTAAATGGCATATTATTATTATTATTATTATTATTATTATCTGAAGAGAGCCCCGAAACATTGTGTGCAGACATTTTATGCAATAAATGAAGTAGGTTCAATCTAGTAGTTCTGATCTTCTGATTGGTCCTGATGAGTTGGCGCGAGGTCCCCTGCAGGCTACTGTCACTGTTGCATTGGCTCTGAGTCGGGTTCTCTGTCTTCAAATGTTCAGCCTAAGAGAGGGATTTTTTGTGTGTGTGTGTGTGTGTGTGTGTTTAACAGTGATGATGTGTGTGTGTGTGTGTGTGTGTTTAACAGTGATGATGTGTGTGTGTGTGTGTTTGTGTGTGTCCTCAGAGCAAGAACTCGTGAGTTGGAAGAACTGAGAGGCCTATGGCGTGGGTGTTGTCCTTGGCCACCTGCTGACAAGGCTGACAAGATAGGACCCTTTTGTCCATTGTTATTGGATAGGAACAGAACTTATAACCAGCTCCTGACCTAAATAGATCTTAGCACAACATTTTACTCAACATATCATATTCCATATTCACTATAACAAATATATTTACTACGACATTAGCAAGAACCGCCACATCCTCAGCCGGCTAATCCAGTGTGTGAAGTTTTGCGGAGTGTTTGAGTTAGCTTTGCGAGGCAAAGATGAAACTGAGGGCTCCACCAACCCTGGTAAGCCAACACTTTTGAGATCAGTCAATAAATGCTTCTGGTATTGACTTATATGCTGCCCCTGTCTTCATGTTGTTGCTGGACATATCTTTTTTTAAATGTGTGTAGGTCACCTAAATCATCAGAAAAATTGCCCCTCCTGAGAATTTTTTCAGGAGCCGCCACTGCTCTTGAATACAGGGTGGGTGTCATTTCAATCATAGAAATAGAATTCAAAGAATCGACCTATCAATTCAGAACACGGCAATTTAGCTGGTACACCACAATTACTACCACAAAGATGGCCGCCGGTCCACCCACTGTCGAATGTCAACATAAATGGTCATGTCTAGTCTATATTTCTATGATTTCAATAGGTTTCTTATGGAGGATTGACAGTATCATTTAAAACATCTCTTGGTGGTACCATTTGTATAGGGGAAAGAATTATGGACCAGGCCAGGCTTCTGATCTGATCCTGGACCAAAGGGTCACTGGTCCAGTCTGGTGGTGCCATTTGAAAGTTGAAATTGAAATTGTATTCCCATTTTAGTACATTTATCAGCCAAAACATGATACCCACCCTGTATTCAAGAGCGTGTTGTGCCTCAAACGATGGCGGGCACAACACAAAAACCTTAGATGATGTAAAACAGGGTCTAAGCTACAACATATGCGAACATGAAGAAAAAAAATATTGTTTTATGTATTTGTTGATAATTGAGGTTAAAGGTGAACAAATTGCTATTTGTATTTGATTTATTTTGAATCCCCTGTAATTATAAAATAGTTTGACAACCCTGTTTGTAAGCGTTTCAATGAAACCAGTCTCAACCGTTTCTCTTTTCCAGTGATGAAGACATGGTTGTCTCATGCTATGGTGGTGTATGCAAAATGGGCTTGAGCACCTTTATCTCTTGAGCACTTCTACAATGGGTAAATACTGTATATATGGAAGGTTTCGTTCAAATCAAACAGTGCTGTCAAATAGTGATAGAATTTAAATGGATTTACCTTAGAGAGTGACCGGCAGAGGGGTTAATAAACTTGATGCAACCACACCTATGTGTTTCTAACAGTGTCTTGCATGTGCCAGCTAATACAGTGTGTTAAAGAGCCACTGAACACGCCAATTGGCATGTGTGTTTTTCTGTTGCGATGTGTTGTCTTATGTAAACAAAGTCAGAACTGCTGGGCATGTTTGTCTCACTGTCATAGCTATTGGATAGAGAGCAATCACCGCAGCTGTTTACCCCATGTCAGTGCGCAAATGGACATCATCAAATTAAAACCCAACCTTCATTTACCCGTTGTGTCGCACAGATGTTCCAAACTCAGTTTTAGACGAGACTGACTTTATGACCGAAATGATCCTATTTACACTTTGTAACCAATTTTGACGCTAGAATAACTGTTTCTGACTCATATCGATGCCACATAGGCTGTTTTTAAAGGTATTCGTTGCTTTTTAAAGGCAGTCACTCTTTAAAGCGAAATTAAAACCTGTAAAAACAGGTTGTGCATTCAGTTTACGTACGTATGAGAGAGCATTAACACTAGTAAACGGCTCATCGAGGAAGTGTGCTCTATTACCAGAGTTATTTTAGTGTAACCGTTCACCTCGTCCCCTCCCCCCCGACACTCCCCTTCCAACAAGTCTGCCTCCACATGAACCGCTCCGTTGTTGCTCGCTCTCTTTCTTTCCCTCTCACTCGGTCACACATGGACTAAAAGTTAGACAGACAAACTGGGGAAAGCCGTGGATGGTTGTTTACCTGCTTCCATCAGGTTGTATTTTGAATCATATCTATTTAATTTACTGGTGTATGCTTGCCAAATATTACGTTGTTATTGCTTATACTATTTCTAATGCAGTACTGTATCTTTTTGTCCCTTGAGGGCTTCAGTTGGTGTGTATACTGTGGATATAGTGTAGCAGCTAATCTGCTGTTTGATTTTCCACACAAGGGTGTACGCTGCCAGAGAAGGGTTTGTTGATGGAACAGAGGCATTGTGGTGGCAAAACAACAAGTGTTTGGACTAATGATAAAGCTGTCTGATTGTGCTCTTTGAAGGGTGTCACTCGCTCTATCCATCACTCTTGAATGTTTTGATTAATGTGTATTTTCTGAGAACAGCATAGGAAATACAGCCAGAGTAGGAACAATTGTTGCTTATACTGGTTCATAGTCTAATGTATTCCATTGTGCTTTTTCTTTGTGAGTTGTAGTTGAGAAGACGTGTACAGACCTGTTTTTGTACAGTTGTACATTTGAAAAAGGACATACTGAAATTGCTTAGTTTACTCATAATGAAATGACACTGTATTCAGAGGAAAAATGCATTCAGCTGTCGTGAATATAAGTGGTTATACAGTGTTTTCTATTCATGTGGTTCATTTTAAACTGTTCACGCTGTCAAGACTAACAGAGGGGTTTTGTGCATTACACAAACCATATTTGTTTTTCATTGAGTACAAAAAAATGTACCATCCGTAAAATTGGTTGCCAACCATTTGCAGTCAAAGAAAACAAACTATATCTGGTTGTACTGTGATGAAGTAGATCTTGTTTTCTTTGGAGATGGACCGTATTAGGAGAGAGATCTGTTGTACCTTTTCCCAGGGGCCCCTAGTAGTTTGTCTGTGTAGGGTTGGATGACAGGCAAACAGACAGACAGACACAACCTTGGACTGGCGTTGTTTTCCCACGCTGATTGACCAACAGAACAGGGGGCATCACTCGTTCCGCCTCTCCTGGTGTTTTTCTCAAACTACAGTTCATATTACATTTCAGAGAATGGTAATCCGTGGAAATATCAGACTCCAGTGTGTAATAAGTTGATTTGTGTCAGATACCACACTGTCATCCATTAGATCAGCATGATCAGCAACAGATGTTTGGTGACGGTGTTTCCAAAAATGACAGGGGCTGGTCTCAGACGTACACAATGGGCCTCTGTCAGGCAACAGTTGTACTTCATGATACTAATTTTAGGGTTACGCCATAAGGTATGTGTATAAGAGTGTAATGTAGGCTACCCTAGAACAGTTGTAGAGAAGTGTACTCGACATTGGGGAAATGGCTTGAATAAAGAGGATTGTAACATTTCTGATAGATTACAATCCAATTACAACATTAGGGTAATCATGTGGGAAATGTAAATGACTCAATGTTCTCTTGACTAATTGTGACTAATTGTGCATTTGTATGGGCATTGAGCAAGGTGGGAAAGATCAGGATTTTAGAACTGCAGCCTACGGTAGTTGTTACAGAGTAGAAGAGAGTCAGTGTAATGATATCATGGCTATCAAGCATGCATATACATAGGAAAACATCAATATACATCAGTAGCTAATCTACTGTTTGTTTGCATATGTAACAGATGTCCCACGATGACAAGAAGACTGGACTCGGCACCAGTGTAACAGATGTGATCTTACTTTTTTCTTACTTTTTACTATTTACCATGAAATAACACATATGGAATCATGTAGTAACCAAAAAAGTGTTAAACAAATCAAAATATATTTTATATTTGAGACTCTTCAAATAGCCACCCTTTGGTAAGGTTGGTATACAGAAGATAGCCCTATTTGTTAAAAGACCAAGTCCATATTATGGCAAGAACAGCTCAAATAAGCAAAGAGAAATGACAGTCCATCATAACTTTGAGACATGAAGGTCAGTCAATCTGGAAAATTTCAAGAACTTTGAAAGTTTCTTCAAGTGCAGTCGCAAAAACCATCAAGCGCTATGATGAAACTGGCTCTCATGAGGACCGCCACAGAAATGGAAGACCCAGAGTTACCTCTGCTGCAAAGGACTAATTGCTCCTGTAAGTCACTCTGGATAAGAGCGTCTGCTAAATGACTAAAATAAAATAAAATAAGTTAATTGGAGTTACCAGCCTCAGAAATCTGCAATTAACTGCACCTCAGATTGCAGCCCAAATAAATGCTTCACAGAGTTCAAGTAAATGACAAATCTCAACATCAACTGTTCAGAGGACACCAATAATAAGAAGAGACTTGCTTGGGCCAAGAAACACGAGCAATGGACATTAGACCGGTGGAAATTTGTCCTTTGGTCTGGAGTCCAAATTTAAGGTTTTTGATTCAAACCGCCGTGGCTTTGTGAGACGTGGTGTGGGTGAATGGATGATCTCCACAAGTGTATTTCCCACCGTAAAGCATTGAGGAGGAGGTGTTATGGTGTGGGGGTGCTTTGCTGGTGACACTGTCTGTGATTTTATTTAGAATTCAAGGCACACTTAACCAGCATGGCTACCACAGCATTCTGCAGCGATCCACCATCCCATCTGGTTTGGGCTTAGTGGGACTATCATTTGTTTTTCAACAGGACAATGACCCAACACACCTCCAGGCTGTGTAAGTGCTATTTTACCAAGATGGAGAATGATGGAGTGCTGCATCAATGACCTGGTCTCCACAATCCCCAGACCTCAACCCAATTGAGATGGTTTGGGATGAGTTGGACCGCAGAGTGAAGGAAAAGCAGCCAACAAATGCTCAGCAAATGTGGGAACTCCTTCAAGACTGTTGAAAAAGCATTCCCGGTGAAGCTGGTTGAGAGAATGCCAAGAGTGTGCAAAGCTGTCATCGAGGCAAATGGTGGCTATTTGAAGAATCTCAAATCTCAAATATATTTTGATTTGTTTAAGACTTTTTTGGTTACTACATGATTCCATATGTGTTATTTCATAGTTTTGATGTCTTCACTATTATTCTACAATGTAGAAAATAGTAAAAATAAAGAAAACCCCTTGAATGAGTAGGTGTGTCCAAACTTTGGACTGGTGTGTGTGTGTGTGTGTGTGTGTGTGTGTGTGTGTGTGTGTGTGTGTGTGTGTGTGTGTGTGTGTGTGTGTGTGTGTGTGTGTGTGTGTGTGTGTGTGTGTGTGTGTGTGTGTGTGTGTATATATATATATATATAGTACCAGTCAAAAATGTCTGTTACTTGAATTCTGTGAAGCATTTATTTGGGCTGCAATTTCTGAGGCTGGTAACTCAATGGCATAACACCTTATTGATGTGTAAATTCAACCAACCAATAGGAATACCTAAGCGTCAAATAAATACACTGAGCATACATAACATTAGGAACACCTGAGTTGCACCCCTTTTTGCCCAGCCTCAATACGTCAGGGCATGGCCCATGTTGACTCCAATGCTTCCCAGTTGTGTCAAGTTGGCTGGATGTCCTTTGGGTGGTGGACCATTCTTGAAACACACGGGAAACTTTTGAGCAAGAAAAACCCAATCGTTTTGCAGTTCTTGACACACTCAAACCGGTGCGCCTGGCACCTACTACCATACCCCGTTCAAAGGCACTTAAATCTTTTGTCTTGCCAATTCACCTTCTGAATGAATGAATGTATGAAAAATGTATGCACTCACTAAACTGTAAGTCACTCTGGATAAGAGCGTCTGCTAAAATGACTAAAATGTAAATGAATGGTCCACATACACAATCCATGTCTCAATTGTCTCAAGGCTTAAAAGTCCTTCTCTAACCTGTCTCCTCCCCTTCATCTACACTGATTGAAGTGGATTTAACAAGTGACATCAATAATGGATCATAGCTTTCACCTGGTCAGTCTATGTCATGGAAAGAGCAGGTGTTCCTAATGATTTGGACACTCAGTGTATATGCATACTGACTGACTACTAAACTGGAGAAAGGCGGATAACAATCAAATTGTGGTGAACAACAACCATCACTGTCACTGACGCTGCTGTTGTAGTGAAACTCTGCCTTGAGCCATTGATCGG
>NW_025536385.1:0-10000 GCF_020615455.1 Coregonus clupeaformis
TGTGATTTAAAGGTGTGGTTGATGGAAGCATTACAGTTTCTCAATTGCTAAAACACTAAACCCATTGTCTGAACCAAATGCTCAGTTGCCTGAACCCACTGATTGAATCAATCACCTTTTGGAAAACCATAAGCACTTTTCACCTGTTTAGACATAACTTGCCACCAATTTTATTGTGATGCACCGCTGATAATGGTGAGCACAGGTGACAAAAGTAAACACAGATTAGAGCACAGGTGTCACCACTTGAACACAACAACTCAAAATTGATCACATGTGGTAAGATGTGAGGGAAATGTACAGTAAGCAGTTAGAGAGCACTGGCTCGTGAGGCCCTACAATGGATAGAAATATGAGAGGAAGAGTTCGGGGAGAGGAGGTGAGGTGGTCGAGGTGGTAGCGAAGACAAAGAACAGTAATATTGATGAAATCAGAGTACTGTGATTAGACATGTTCTTGTATGGTGATGAGCAGAGGGAGACTGGACAAAGGGTAGAACAAACATCAGTAGATTACTGTGTCCACCATAATCCGAAGATTTAGAAAAGAGAACAGGTAATTACTTTTTTTTGAATATAGTACAGTATGTAAATGTTGACAGCAATAGTATGACATATATATATGTAACATATATGTAAGTAAATAATGTTTCAGTACATCACTGTACCAATGTACTGTAGTATTGTAATGGAGGGTGGGTTAATGTTTGTAGGCTAGATTCCATGTAATTTTTTGTAATATGGATTCTTTTTTGTAGAATTGAAAGACTGCAATGGGGGGTGGGAGGAGAGGTATGTTCTCCCCACACAAGAGACCCAATTGTTGATATGGTTGAGAACAATGCCATTAAACTGAGCGAAATTCAGCAGAAGATATTGAGGACCATTTAAATTTTGAGGGTATCAACAGTGTAGCGCTCTACGGATGTGGTCCTCAAGCGCAACAGACTGGATGAAACATATAAGAGGTTGATGAACTCAGACAGAGTAAAGAAAATATTCAGTATGTAAGGTTGGCATATATCAGACACATTCAATGTTGATTATCGAAGTAGTGATTTACTGTAGTGGCCTAAATCACTTTTTTCCGATCACTTAAAAACATATATAAGAGGTTTAATGATGCAATGGAAAGACCATCAATAATTACATGGATGAAGCTGGGTTTAATTCACCAAAAGGAGAAGGAGAGGTCAGAATGTGATTGGCATCGGGCATTGTTGGTGTTCTGGGCAGGTGGTGGCAATGTCACATTATGTGCTGCATCAGAATATGGGGTTGTACATCATGGCAACCTGGGGCCCTAGCAAACTCACAGCCCTCATTTTCCTCAATCACATGCAAGATGCTTTGTTAGGGCAGCAGGATGAGCATCCCATCTATGTTGTTGTTTGGGACAATGTGAGTTTTACAGAGCCCTCCAGGTTAGAGAGTGGTACAATATGAACCAAGGTTTTATCAATCTTTGCCTCCACCGACCCCTTTCCTAAACCCCATTGAGGAATTCTTCTTCCTCATGGCGGTGGAAGGTATATGAACGCCAACCTTACACCAGGGTAAATCTCCTGCAAGCCATGGGACTTGCCTGTGGTGACATAGGTGTGGAGGCATGCCAAGCCTGGATACGGCATGCCAGGGGTTTTTTCCCCCGTTGCCTGGCCAGACAAAATGTGGCCTACTGGGCTTACTGTACACAAGTGGCAAACGCATAAGATTTCTGTTTGTTTTTACAAGTGCTACATGTAAATGCACAAGATTTCTGTTTTGTCTTTTTGTACAAGTGCTAAATGCACAGTTTTTTTTTGTTTTGCAACATGCATTTAGCCTACAGTGAACAATAAACATTTATTTCTCCAGCTTCATGTCCTGAGCATTGTGTTTTCTATTTTTCTACATAGTGTTTAGTGACTGTTCAGTAGTGTTTTTTATTTTAATTGACTCGGGGCACGATTTGACAACATAGTTCAGTTTTGAGCACAGATTGAACTGTTTTGAGGTGAAAGTTTGGTTTTGCAAGAAGAGTCTGAGGTTTTGTGAATGTAGCTTGAAAATTGGGTTTTGTGTTCACAGTTAAGAGAAAAGGAGAGCAGCTTTCAAGAAATGTGTCTTAGCAATCGAGAAAAACTGTAATAACCCGCCCCTTTAAGTGGTCCTGCAGGATTCCTCATCTATCTATCGGTTACAGAGAAGAAAATAAATAAATAAATGGATAGATGAGTAGAGGAGAAGATAAACAGGAGAGGAGAGGAGAAGAGAGGAGAGGAGAGGAGAGGAGAGGAGAGGAGAGGAGAGGAGAGGAGAGGAGAAGAGAAGAGAAGAGAAGAGAAGAGAAGAGAAGAGAAGAGAAGAGAAGAGAAGAGAAGAGAAGAGAAGAGAAGAGAAGAGAAGAGAAGAGAAGAGAAGAGAAGAGAAGAGAAGAGGAGAGGAGAGGAGAGGAGAAACAGAATAGGAGAGGAGAGGAGAGGAGAGGAGAGGAGAGGAGAGGAGAGGAGAGGAGAGGAGAGGAGAGGAGAGGAGAGGAGAGGAGAGGAGAGGAGAGGGTTGGAGAAACAGGAGAGAAGCTGTGCGGGGATTCACCCATCTAAGGTAATGGAGACTGCAGGGTGTTAACTGAACTGGCTTAAAGAGGATCAATGACTCTTCTATTTCACTTCACAGTTTTATAAAGGGGCAATCAGGAATTCAAACACAAACGCAGACACCACTCCACTTGTTTTGGTAAACAGCTGACAGATGGTGATGCAAAGAATGAATGATATGGAGGGTATGTGTTGGTCCCTGTGTGTGTGTGTGTGTGTGTGTGTGTGTGTGTGTGTGTGTGTGTTTTATGTGTCTATGCCCAATTCAGATCTTTATTCCACTAATTGGAATAAATCAGATCTTTTCACATCAGATATTTTTCAGAGCTGATCTGGTTGGTCAAAAGACCAATTAGTGAGAAAAAATAATTCTGAATTGCCTTGCCTGTTCTAAACGCAGCCAATATGAGCTGACGGGGTACTTGTGTTGTGTGTGTTGCGAATATTGTGTGTGCTGTGAAGACTACCCCTGTAAGGGACAACCGTGTGTCTGAAGGGGACCAGTGTTGTTGAAACTGTCAGACAGCTGTTCCGCCTGAAGGTGACAGTTGTTATGTCGCCACAACGACCAGAGAACGTGGATCCCAACGGAACGCAGCGGAACCCATTCTACCCCGCGCCATCTCTCTCTCTCTCTCTCTCTCTCTCTCTCTCTCTCTCTCCCGCCCCTCTCTCTCTCTCTCTCTCTCTCTCTTCTCTCGCCTCCTCTCTCTCTCCCTCTCTCCCCCTCCCCCCCTCTCTCTCTCGCCCGTCTCTCTCCCCCCCTCCCCTGTCTCTATATGATAGTTGAAGTGTGGCTAGCTTTATGTACATTAAATAAAGTTATATTTATGACAGCAAGTCATCGGCCACCTGCAACCTGTTCACCTTCATAAAGGCCATCATATGTTAAAGTGATAATGAATGTATCTCAGGTTTTAACCCACGGTTGTGTCCCAAATGGCACCCTATTCCCAATGTAGTGCACTACTTTTTGGCACCTATTCCCTATGTAGTGCACTACTTTTGGCACCCTATTCCCTATGTAGTGATACTTTTGACACCCTATTCCCAATGTAGTGAATTACTTTTGGCACCCTATTCCCTATGTAGTGCACTACTTTTGGCACCCTATTCCCTATGTAGTGATACTTTTGACACCCTATTCCCTATGTAGTGCATACTTTCACCCTATTCCCTATGTAGTGCACTACTTTTGACACCCTATTCCCTATGTAGTGCACTACTTTTGGCACCCTATTCCCTATGTAGTTCACTACTTTTGGCACTCTATTCCCTATGTAGTGCACTACTTTTGGCACCCTATTCCCTATGTAGTGCACTACTTTTGGCACCCTATTCCCTATGTAGTGCACTACTTTTGACACCCTATTCCCTATGTAGTGCACTACTTTTGGCACCCTATTCCCTATGTAGTGCACTACTTTTGCCCAGAGCTCTATGAGCCCTAGAGCACTGCATAGGGAGTAGGATGCCATGTGGGTTTCAGGTCAGGTCATGCAGTTTAAATTAGTTCCTGACCTGAGTTATGTCCAGTCACAGCAGAGGTTACTCAGTTCAATAACAGCTGATTTAATTGGCCCAGAGACAAACTCATTGTCTGAGTCACGCACACACACATACACACACACACACACACACACACAAGTACAGTGTTACCATTGTAAATCTCCGTTGTCAAGATGAACGATCAAGACAGCTAAACGATTATTGGTTGCGTAGACACTCCACCGCCTATGTCCAATCCAATACTGTCTCCAAACCTGATTAGTTTAACATTGGTAAGATATCCCCACTGGTTCAATAGAAACCTTGACAGAATAGTAATGATAATGGACTGTATCTGTCCTGTTAAACACAAGTGTGTAATGGAAATGTATTTTTTTTGCATATCCCAACTCCCCCTGAGACACCTGCAGGGAGTGGGGTCACGGTCAACACCTGCAGGGAGTGGGGTCACGGTTAGGGTCACCACCTGCAGGGAGTGGGGTCACGGTCAACACTGTCCAGCGCCCCTGGAGCAATTAGTGTTAAGTGCCTTGCTCAAGGGCACATAGGCAGATTATATTTCACCTCTGCGGCTCCGGGATTTGAACCAGCCTTTCGGTTACTGGCCCAACACTCTAACCCCAAGGCTACCTGCCACCCCTAGTACCACCACTGGTCCCAAATAGTACATGATGTAGTGAACCCCTACATTACAGGGTGTCTCTACATAGGGAGTAGTGTGTCAAGTTGAGACCAGGGCAAAGTGGATAAGAGAGTAACTCCATTTTATAGCTCTGTTTTGGGAAGGTGAATGGATGGGTTTATGGATGCTGCCCTGTGTGTGTGTGTGTGTGTGTGTGTGTGTGTGTGTGTGTGTGTGTGTGTGTGTGTGTGTGTGTGTGTGTGTGTGTGTGTGTGTGTGTGTGTAGAGGATAATATTAATTATCTGGGTGGTCTTACACACACACACACACACACACACACACACACACACACACACACACAGACAGACAGACACACGGACAACCACAAGGACAACCACACGGACAACCACACCCGGCACGGTTCCATCTCTTGTAGTGAATAGGACTCCAGTTATTGCAGATTATCTGAATGACAATGATTTAATGAGCAAATGTTTCATTTCAGCTCAGAGATGGAAATGAATGTGTATTCTCTCTTTCTCTCTAGTTCTTTATCTCTCTTTCTTTCTGTTTCTATGTATCTCTCTCTCTCCATCCCTCTATCTCTGTCCAGTGAAGGAAGTTTCTATAGAATATTGTTGGTGCTGTAGTACTGCCGTATTGTTGGTGCTGTATGTACTGCCGCAGTGGTGCTGTAGTACTGCGTATTTGGGTGTATGTACTGCCGTATTGTTGGTGCTGTAGACGCCGTGGAATCCAACCAGCTCTCACAGTCTCACGTCAGAATAAGACTTTCATCCATTTTTCTCAAACGTCAAATGTTGTAATTGTTCCAAACGTCAAATTTCGAAGTGTTTAAGATTAAGTTTAGGCATTAACTCTGAATTTTTAAGGTTAGGGTTAAGGTTAGGCATGATCTCACATTAAGCATCACCAATCCAAAGTTAAATCTAGAATCGTCTTCTATTTCGCAACAAAGCCTCCTTCACTCATGCTGCTAAACATGCCCTCGTAAAATTGACTATCCTACCGATCCTTGACTTCGGGCGATGTCATTTACAAAATAGCTTCCAACACTCTACTCAGCAAATTGGATGTAGTCTATCACAGTGCCATCCGTTTTGTCACCAAAGCCCCATATACTACCAACCATTGTGACCTGTACGCTCTCGTTGGCTGGCCCTCACTACATATTCGTTGCCAAACCCACTGGCTCCAGGCCATCTATAAATCACTGCTAGGCAAATCCCCGCCTTATCTTAGCTCATTGGTCACCATAGCAGCACCCACCCGTAGTACGCGTTCCAGCAGGTATATCTCACTGGTCATCCCCAAAGCCAACACCTCCTTTGGCCGCCATTCCTTCCAGTTCTCTGCTGCAAATGACTGGAACGAACTGCAAAAATCTCTGAAGCTGGACACACTTATCTCCCTCACTATCTTTAAGCATCAGTTGTCAGAGTAGCTTACCGATCACTGCACCTGTATACAGCCCATCTGTAATTAGTCCACCCAACTACCTCATCCCCATATTGTTATTTATTTTGCTAATTTGCACCCCAGTATCTCTATTTGCACATCATCTTCTGCACATCTATCACTCCAGTGTTAATACTAAATTGTAATTATTTTGCACTATGGCCTATTTATTGCCTTACCTCCATAACTTGCTACATTCCCACACACTGTATATAGATTTTCTATTGTGTTATTGACTGTACGTTTTGTTTATCCCATATGTAACTCTGTGTTGTTGTTTTTATCGCACTGCTTTGCTTTATCTTGGCCAGGTGGCAGTTGTGAATGAGAACTGGTTCTCCACTGGTTTACCTGGTAGATCAGTTGGTAGAGGGAGTCTGCTAAATGACTAAAATGTAAATGTAAAAATGTTAAATAAAGGTGAAATAAAAATAAAATCTCAGAATGGTTAAGGTTTGGAACAGGCTTAAAACAAAAATCTAAAAAACAACTTTCTATCGCTGTATTCAAACATGCACCAGAGGCAGATGCCACAACACCAAAACAGAAACCTACTTGAAAGTAACAGTGCTCACTGTTGCCCCTAGTGGTCGGTTTTCATGTCATATCCCGACGTCCTGACTTGTATCCCAGGTGACCTGGTTTTTGGAATCGCCCCAATGTAATGCACACACTCACACGCACCCTTGCACACACGTACAAACACAAACACAAACACACACACACACACACACACACACGCACACACACACACACACACACACACACACACACACACACACACACACAGGCATATTTACACACACACACACAGGTACACACAACACAGGTACACACACACGGATACACACAAACACACACTTTTCTAGACAGGGTGAAGTACCTGACAGCTGGTATATTAACGCTCCCTCCAAACTGCCCAAAATACATACCACTCGTCCCTCAAGGAAAGACCCTCTCTACCCTTCGAACAACCCTCACTCCTGCATCTACTCCACTCCCTTCCTGCCCCCCCCTCTCCCCCTCTCCCCCGTCCCTAAACGTGTTCCCCTGTGTGTGTGCGTGCGTGCGTGCGTGCGTGTGCGTGTGTCTCTGGTTTCCTGTCAATCTGTCTCCATGTCCAGCTTACTCAACTTCAAAAGTGGTCAGTCCAAACTCTCTCTCTCTCTCTCTCTCTCTCTCTCTCTCTCTCTCTCTCTCTCTCTCTCTCTCTCTCTTCTATCATGTTCAGATGCATTTCAGACATGATGTTTAATAACACAGTGGAAGTAGTCAGAGTGGTTTCAGACTCTTCACTGGATGACTGACACTCCAAATTCCTCTGATGGTTCTTATTTTCTCCAGGTTCTTTTCTTCTTCTTCTTAGAAACACTTCACACACACACACACACACAGGGACAAACACACACACACACCGACACACACGGATAAACACACACGCGGCATGGTTCAATCTATTGTATTGAATAGGACTCCAGTTATTGCAGATTATCTAAACAACAGTGATTTTAATGAGCAAATGTTTCATTTCAGCTTAGAGATGGAAATTAATGTGTTCTCTCTCTCTCTCTCTCTCTCTCTCTCTCTCTCTCTCTCTCTCTCTCTCTCTCTCTCTCTCTCTCTCTCTCTCTCTCTCTCTCTCTCTCTCTCTCTCTCTCTCTCTCTCTCTCTCTCTCTCTCTCTCTCTCTCTCTCTCTCTCTCTCTCTCTCTCTCTCTCTCTCTCTCTCTCTCTCTCTCTCTCTCTCTCTCTCTCTCTCTCTCTCTCTCTCTCCCATGGGAGATCATTAGTGCTATTACTCTGGTGAAATAACAGCAGTGTCTGTGTGTGTGTGTGTGTGTGTGTGTGTGTGTCTCTGTGTGTGTGTGTGTGTGTGTCTGTGTGTGTGTGTCTGTGTGTGTGTGTGTGTGTGTGTGTGTGTGTGTGTGTGTGTGTGTGTGTGTGTGTGTGTGTGTGTGTGTGTGTGTGTGTGTGTGTGTGTGTCCAGAAGGAGGTATATTAGCTAGGTCTGGGTATGATCATCAGTATAGTGACGTTTTTATGAAGTTGCGTAACGAACCTCAGACTAATGTAATCAACCACGATGGGGGGATCAGTAATGAGAAGCCCTGCTCTCATCCTCTCTCCTGCATCGGCTACATCTACTAAAGAGCAACTTCTCTCCTGTGGGGTTGCTGATGTCTACTTATAATAGGAGCAATGGGGTGATTCCACGCGGAGACAGCCCGGAAATATTACCTCAGATTGTTCTGAACGATTCTCACATAGAAACTACATTGGGAGGAAGGATGATGTTCGACATGCTTTTTACATTTGTATCACAAACCATTTTGGAGGAAAAATCATGATGAAAGTGGCCATTTTAGGCCCTTTTTAGACATAGACCTGTCTCCTGTAATACCCTATGATCCATGAACTGTACATGATCCAGACTACATCTAGGAGTCATTATACTCCTTATAGGGTGCTCTAACATATGGAGTATGTCTACATTCTGAAATGTATTCAACATTATAAATATTCATATTCGTATCTCTAATGTGCCCTTTAACTATATATGATTGTGAGGTCTTACAGGAGGTATGTAAAGGTCTGTAAAACAGGGGCCTTGTAGCAGTCGTCGGGACAAGCAGGAAGCAGGAAGCAGGCAGGCAGATGTGCAGTAGGGGAGTTTGGTTTTAATTCCACAGCGCTGGTGATGAACGTACAACTGTACAAACCTGAGAGACGCAGACTCGGTCTCAACCTTTAAGTCTTTACTGAAGACTTATCTCTTCAGTAGGTCATATGATTGAGTGTAGTCTGGCCCAGGAGTGTGAAGGTGAACGGAAAGGCTCTGGAGCAACGAACCGCCCTTGCTGTCTCTGCCAGGCCGGTTCCCCTCTCTCCACTGGGATTCCCTGCCTCTAACCCTGTTACAGGGGCTGAGTCACTGGCTTGCTGGTGCTCTTTCATGCCGTCCCTGGGGGGGGTGCGTCACTTGAGTGGGTTGAGTTACTGACGTGATCTTCCTGTCTGGGTTGGCGCCCCCTTGGTTTGTGCTGTGGTGGAGACCTTTGTGGGCTATACTCGGCCTTGTCTCAGGATTGTAAGTTGGTGGTTGAGGATATCCCTCTAGTGGTGCGGGGGCTGTGCTTTGGCAGAGTGGGTGGGGTTATATCCTTCCTGTTTGGCCCTGTCCGGGGGTTTCTTCGGATGGGGCCACAGTGTCTCTGGACCGCTCCTGTCTCAGCCTCCAGTATTTATGCTGCAGTAGTTTATGTGTCGGGGGGTTGGGGTCAGTTGGTTATACCTAGAGTACTTCTCCTGTCTTATCCAGTGTCCTGTGTGAATTTAAGTATGCTCTCTCTAATTCTCTCGTTCTCTCTTCCTCTCTGAGAACCTGAGCCCTGGGACCATACGTCGGGACTATCGGGCATGCTGACACCTTGCTGTCCCCAGTCCGCCTGGCCTTGCTGCTGTTCCAGTTTCAACTGTTCTGCCTGCGGTTACCGAAACCCCTACCTGTCCCAGACCTGCTGTTTTCGACTCTTAATGATCGGATATGAATTGCCAACTGAGAGACCTGAGCCCTAGGACCATACGTCGGGACTGCCGGCCGTGGTGACTCCTTGCTGTCCTCAGTCCGCCTGGCCTTGCTGCTATTCCAGTTTCAACTGTTCTGCCTGCGGTTATGGAACCCCTACCTGTCCCAGACCTGCTGTTTTTAAACTCTTAATGATCGGCTATGAAAAGCCAACTGAGATTTATTCCTGATTATTATTTGACCATGCTTGTCACTTATGAACATTTTTGAACATCTTGGCATGGTT
>NW_025536385.1:15000-17500 GCF_020615455.1 Coregonus clupeaformis
TAGCCTGCAGCTGGCTTCTAAATGAATTTCCATAAAAATTGACAATAAAGTATTGTATGGTATATTACATTGTATCACAGCCTCTATAGTTTCCTCTACTCCCTCTCCACTAACAGCTGGCTTCAGTCTAGCCACCAGGAGATGAGGACAGGAGAGAGAGAGAGAGAGAGAGAGAGAGAGAGAGAGAGAGAGAGAGAGAGAGAGAGAGAGAGAGAGAGAGAGAGAGAGAGAAGCCAAGCATAGTGAGCCTGACGCAGTGAGATAAGGATAGGAGACAGAGAGGGAGAACAGAACGGAACAGATGAGAAGAGAAGAAGAGACGAGAGAGAGCTGCATGTGCGAGACAGCAGTCGGTGAAAAGACATCTCATCTCGCGCTTCTGTCTGTCGGATGCCGTGGTTGACACTGCACAGCCTCGAGACGTGATGCTGGATATTCCCGTCGAGATCAGCAGCTGCTACTGCTGCTCTCCTCCTTGAGAGAGAGAGAGAGAGAGAGAGAGAGAGAGAGAGAGAGAGAGAGAGAGAGAGAGAGAGAGAGAGAGAGAGAGAGAGAGAGAGAGAGAGAGAGAGAGAGAGAGAGAGAGAGAGAGAGAGAGAGAGAGAGAGAGAGAGAGAGACGGGGAAGACAAATAAAGGGGAGGAGAGAGACAGATAGAGGAGAGGAAAGAGAACGGGAAGGGAAGAGCGTGTCACAGAAGCGACAGCAAGGGGTTTGGGTGATATCGGAGATGAATCGCTAACCGTACGGTCAGATTTCTAACCAGCTCGCCGTTTTCACACCAGGTAAGAGACAACATGGATTCATTCTGTTATATTCTATTCGGTTGTCTATTCTGTTTCTGTACAGTCCTATCCTCTACAGTGAGGGGCTGGGGTTGCGTTGCATAGATAACTTTGATAGGCTGTAGGCTGCCAAAGCAGACATCGCTTGCTGCTGCAATCCACCACAGCTTTGATGTGTAGGGAAGCGCATGTTTTCCCCCTGTATGAGGCAACTCGTTGATGCTGTAGGCTACTGTTCAGAGCTTGTGAGGGATTGGATTTGTGGACAGGATAGGCTACGTGTTTTTCTGTTAATACATCGTGTAGCCAATAGATTACTGTGACGAGGTGTGAAAGAAGGAGTCAGGCGCAGGAGGTAAAACACAGAAGTCCAGAGTTTATTCCGTTTACATAAATAAAACGCTCCCAGCGTCAAAACGAAACTATCACAAGGGGAAATATTCCACCCTGGCAATAACAAATGGAAGAGTAGCTCAACCGAGCTCCTCGCTCTCACAATGAACCAATCACTCACAAAGACAAGGGGAACAGAGGGAACACTTATACACATACTAATTAGGGGAATGAGCACCAGGTGTGTGTGATTGACAAGACAAGACATGACAAGTGGAGTGATGAGAATGGGATCGGCAGTAGCTAGTAAGCCGGTGACGACGAACGCCGAAACCTGCCCGAACAAGGAGGGGAGGCAGCCTCGGCGGAAGTCGTGACAGTTACAGCCTATGCATTCTGTAGGTTACGTGTTTTTAGGCTACGGTCTAACAGGCCAGTCCGGTTTTCATTGATTGATGGATCCAATCAAATAGCTAATCAGATTAATTGATTGATCCGACGGCTAAACCAATGGCACTCATGGAGATCCATTAATTAGATGGATAGATTGTCAGCCTATTGCCTATATGTAAAGGTGGGATAATGCCAGTTTTAACCTATGGAATAATGACGGTTTAGGCTAATGGCTACATTTGGCTTCACGTGGGCTCAAAGGACATTCATTTGGCCTACGTATAAGGAAATGTGAAATTATAGACTACGTAACTGGCTAATGTATGCTAATATAGCCAAACTATAGTTCGTGAGGAAACATGTCACCTAAGAAAGATGCATGAAAGAAGACTAAAGTTCATAAACCAGGGTTTGAAGTTGTCACATATTTTCAATGACTAACGTTCCAGACGTGTGTTGTTGTCTCTTCTAAGTGGTCTATAGCCTATATGACGTGATACTGGTTTAGAATGTTTAGAATGCGGGCCGGGGACAGGGAGGGTGCATGCTGTATGTGGTCATGCAGCACCCTTCGGCCGTCCGTTATCCTGAGTGGCTCGTCTTTAGACTGCACAGGCTGCATATGCACTATGGTGGGGGTGGACAATTTCAGAGTGTGTGTGAGGGGGGGCGGCAGACTCCTAGCCTACATGTTCACCCAGCAGTGGTTCAGGACCTTGGACAGCTCCTAATGCCTCTGTCTCTCTTCCACCCAAGGTCTCCTTCTATGCTCTAGATTGTTTAACTGTTAATTCTGTGCGATGTCTTCATGGGTTAAGGGAACAGTCTTTGAAGTGGTACATGTTGACCGTTTCTAAGTAACTACACCAGTCTTCTAGTCTGTAATAACAACATGCTTGTAAAAAAAATAAAAACGTTTTTAAAAATGTCCCTAATGGACAATATCATTATGCTACAGTATCATCACTTAGCAGTTTGAACTGTGATGA
>NW_025536385.1:20000-22500 GCF_020615455.1 Coregonus clupeaformis
TTTAATTGCGTAGAATGCCCTGCGTGCTTTCTCTCTCAGTTCATTCACTGCTTCATTAAGGTGTCCAGTTGAGCTTATTTTTAAACCTAAGTAATTGTAGTGTGTGCAGTGCTCTATATATTTTGTACCAATTGAGAACTTTGGTCTAATTCCCTGAGATCTGGATCTTCTCTGGAAAATCATTATTTTAGTCTTTTTGGGGTTTACTGTCAGGGCCCAGGTCTGGCAGTACTGCTCTAGCAGGTCCAGGCTCTGCTGTAGGCCATGTGCTGTGGGTGACAGCAGGCATAGGTCATCGGCGAAGAGTAGGCATTTAACCTCTGAATTATGGAGACTAACACCAGGGGCTGAGGATTTTTCTAGAATAGTGGCCAATTCGTTGATGTAAATATTGAAGAGTGCTGGGCTCAGATTACAACCCTGACGAAGGCCCCGCCCCTGGTTAAAGAATTCTGTTCTTTTCTTGCCAATTTTAATGCTGCACGTATTGCCAGTATACATTGATTTAATTATTTCATATGTTTTACCCCCTACACCACTTTCAATAACTTTGTAGAACAGTCCTGTGTGCCAAATAGAATCAAATGCTTTTTGGAAGTCGATAAAGCAAGCGTATATTTTGGTATTATTTTGGTGGACATGTTTATCTATCAGGGTGTGTAGGGTGTAAATATGATCGGTCGTGCGATGTTTTGGTATAAATCCAATTTGGCTTTTACTCAAGACATTGTGCTTATTAAGGAAGTTTAGAACTCTTACATTTATAATACTACAGAAAACCTTCCCCAGGTTACTGTTCACACAAATGCCTCTGTAATTGTTAGGGTCAAATTTGTCTCCGTTTTTAAAGATTGGGGTTATGAGTCCTTGATTCCAGATGTCAGGGAAATAACCTACACTCAGGATCAAATTAAACAGTTTTAATATAGCCAATTGAAATTTTGCACTAGTGAGTTTGAGCATCTCATTTAGGATGCCATCAGGTCCGCATGCCTTTTTAAATTTGAGAGCCTGAAGTTTCTTATAGAGCTCCTGGTCAGTAATTGGGGAGTCCAGTGGATTTTGATTGTCCTTTATAGCTCTTTCTAATCCATTCAACTTCTCATGAATTTGGCGTTGTTCTGCGTTTGTGTCAATTTGAACGGTGTTGTAGAGTGTTTTAAAATGGGTTGTCCAAATGTCACCATTTTGTATCGCTAATTCCTCTTGTTTAGATTTTTTAATTTTTTTCCAATTTTGCCAGAAGTTGTTTGTGTTTATGGACTCCTCAATTAGCGTCAGCTGCTTTCTGTTGTACTGTGCTTTTTTGGTTCTGAGTGTACGTTTATAGAGTTTTAAAGTCTCACAGTAGTGAAGGCGTAATTCACCATTATTTGGGTCTCTGTGCTTTTGGTTGGATAGTGTTCTAAGTTTTTCCTTATAATTTTACAATCTGCATCAAACCAGTTGTCATCTGTGATCTTTTTTGTTTTGTTTTTTATCAATTTCAATTGTGCTTCTTTTGCCGTTTGCCTGAATATATAGTTGATGTTTTGTACTGCTAGATTGATGCCTTCTTTACTGTGAGTGAATGTGGTATCCAGAAAGTTATCTAAGAGTGTTTGGATATTTTGGTTCCAGGTTGCTTTCTGGTATTCTTCTGTGCTGTTTTGGGCCCATCTGTATGAATGTCTGATGTTGTACAGCTTACTGGGCTGTGAATGTGTGGTTGTTTCCATGTCTGTTCTTTTGAGGAACAATGTAATTTGGCTGTGATCAGACAGAGGTGTTAGTGGCTTGACAGTGAATGAGCTGAGAGAGAAGGGGTCAATGTCTGTGATCATATAGTCTACTGTACTGTGGCCGAGAGGTGAGCAGTAGGTGAATCTCCCCAAAGAGTCCCCCGTAACCTACCATTGACAAAGTACAGACCCAAGCTTCTACAGAGCTGCAACAGATCCCTTCCGTTTTTGTTGACGGGTGCTGTCACTGTTGTTTCTATTGGGGAGATTAAGACAGTTAGAAACATTATGGCCTGTAACAAAGCTGTCCCCTCGTGTGCTCGTTAGATCAGGTAGTGTTCCTGTGCGCGCATTTGTGTCCCCCACAGATGAGCACATCTCCCTGGGCCTGGAAATGGCACGTCTCTTCCTCAAGGGTGGGGAAGATCTCCTCTGAGTAATATGGGGATTCTGAGGGGGGGGATATAAATTGCGCAAAGGAACACATCTTTTTCTGTCAGTACAAGTTCTTTTTTCAGTTTTAACCAAATGTGATATTTGCCAATTTTGAGGGGATCAATTAGATGTTGTAGGTCGGATTTGTACCAAATGATCAGTCCTCCAGAGTCTCTGCCTCTATTGACAGAGCTGTGTTTTTGTGACGGCACAATTACCTCTCTGTAACCTGTGGGACAGTGAGTGACAATGTCAGCCTTACACCATGTCTCCTGCAGAATGATGACGTCAACATCTTTAAGATTTTTGTTGAACTCCAGTGCTAAACTCTTCAGTCCAAAGGT
>NW_025536385.1:30000-60269 GCF_020615455.1 Coregonus clupeaformis
GTTACCTTGGGCACAGGGACGATGGTGGTCTGCTTGAAATCATCGTTGCCCTTGGTGGCCGGTTTTGAAGGCGATTCCCTCTCTGAGTTTCCTGAATTCCTATCAGACCTTGTAGTCATAGCAGATCATATTCTAATTTTTGGTGATTTTAATATTCACATGGAGAAGTCCACAGACCCACTCCAAAAGTCTTTCGGAGCCATTATCGACTCAGTGGGTTTTGTCCAACATGTCTCTGGACCTACTCACTGCCACAGTCATACTCTGGACCTAGTTTTGTCCCATGGAATAAATGTTGTAGATCTTAATGTTTTTCCACAAAATCCTGGACTATCGGACCACCATTTTATTACATTTGCAATCGCAACAAATAATCTGCTCAGACCCCAACCAAGGAGCATCAAAAGTCGTGCTATAAATTCTCCAAACAACACAAAAATTCATTGATGCCCTTCCAGACTCCTTCTGCCTACCCAAGGACGTCAGAGGACAAAAATCAGTTAACCACTTAACTGAGGAACTCAATTTAACCTTGCGCAATACCCTAGATGCAGTTGCACCCCTAAAAACGAAAAACATTTGTCATAAGAAACTAGCTCCCTGGTATACAGAAAATACCCGAGCTTTGAAGCAAGCTTCCAGGAAATTGGAACGAAATGGCGCCACACCAAACTGGAAGTCTTCCGACTAGCTTGGAAAGACAGTACCGTGCAGTACCCGAAGAGCCCTCACTGCTGCTCGATCATCCTACTTTTCCAACTTAATTGAGGAAAATAAGAACAATCCAAAATTTCTTTTGATACTGTTGCAAAGCTAACTAAAAAGCAGCATTCCCCAAGAGAGGATGGCTTTCACTTCAGCAGTGATAAATTCATGAACTTCTTTGAGGAAAAGATCATGACCATTAGAAAGCAAATTACGGACTCCTCTTTGAATCTGCGTATTCCTCCAGGGCTTAGCTGTCCTGGATCTGCACAGCTCTGCGAGGGCCTGGGATCGGGAGAGACACTTAAGTGTTTTAGTACTATATCTCTTGACACAATGATGAAAATAATCATGGCCTCTAAACCTTCAAGCTGCATACTGGATCCTATTCCTACTAAACTGCTGAAGGAGCTGCTTCCTGTGCTTGGCCCTCCTATGTTGAACATAATAAACAGCTCTCTATCCACCGGATGTGTACCAAACTCACTAAAAGTGGCAGTGATAAAGCCTCTCTTGAAAAAGCCAAACCTTGACCCGGAAAATATAAAAAACTATCGGCCTATATCGAATCTTCCATTCCTCTCAAAAATTTTAGAAAAAGCTGTTGCGCAGCAACTCACTGCCTTTCTGAAGACAAACAATGTATACGAAATGCTTCAGTCTGGTTTTAGACCCCATCATAGCACTGAGACTGCACTTGTGAAGGTGGTAAATGACCTTTTAATGGCGTCAGACCGAGGCTCTGCATCTGTCCTCGTGCTACTAGACCTTAGTGCTGCCTTTGACACCATCGATCACCACATTCTTTTGGAGAGACTGGAAACCCAAATTGGTCTACACGGACAAGTTCTGGCCTGGTTTAGATCCTACCTGTCGGAAAGATATCAGTTTGTCTCTGTGAATGGTCTGTCCTCCGACAAATCAACTGTACATTTCGGTGTTCCTCAAGGTTCCGTTTTAGGACCACTATTGCTTTCACTATATATTTTACCTCTTGGGGATGTTATTCGAAAACATAATGTTAACTTTCACTGCTATGCGGATGACACACAGCTGTACATTTCAATGAAACATGGTGAAGCCCCAAAATTGCCCTCGCTAGAAGCCTGTGTTTCAGACATAAGGAAGTGGATGGCTGAAAACTTTTTACTTTTAAACTCGGACAAAACAGAGATGCTTGTTCTAGGTCCCAAGAAACAAAGAGATCTTCTGTTAAATCTGACAATTCATCTAGATGGTTGTAAAGTCGTCTCAAATAAAACTGTGAAGGACCTCGGTGTTACTCTTGACCCTGATCTCTCTTTTGACGAACATATCAAGACTGTTTCAAGGACAGCTTTTTTCCATCTACGTAACATTGCAAAAATCAGAAATTTTCTGTCCAAAAATGATGCAGAAAAATTAATCCATGCATTTGTTACTTCTAGGTTAGACTACTGCAATGCTCTATTTTCCGGCTACCCGGATAAAGCACTAAATAAACTTCAGTTAGTGCTAAATACGGCTGCTAGAATCCTGACTAGAACCAAGAAATTTGATCATATTACTCCAGTGCTAGCTTCCCTACACTGGCTTCCTGTTAAGGCAAGGGCTGATTTCAAGGTTTTACTGTTAACCTATAAAGCGTTACATGGGCTTGCTCCTACCTATCTTTCCGAGTTGGTCCTGCCGTACATACCAATACGTACGCTACGGTCACAAGACGCAGGCCTCCTAATTGTCCCTAGAATTTCTAAGCAAACAGCGGGAGGCAGGGCTTTCTCCTATAGATCTCCATTTTTATGGAACAGTCTGCCTACCCATGTGAGAGACGCAGACTCGGTCTCAACCTTTAAGTCTTTACTGAAGACTTATCTCTTCAGTAGGTCATATGATTGAGTGTAGTCTGGCCCAGGAGTGTGAAGGTGAACGGAAGGCTGGAGCAACGAACAGCCCTTGCTGTCTCTGCCGGGCCGGTTCCCCTCTCCACTGGGGTTCTCTGCCTCTAACCCTGTTGCAGGGGCTGAGTCACTGGCTTGCTGGTGCTCTTTCATGCCGTCCCTGGGAGGGGTGCGTCACTTGAGTGGGTTGAGTTACTGACGTGATCTTCCTGTCTGGGTTGGCGCCCCCCTTGGTTTGTGCTGTGGTGGAGACCTCTGTGGGCTATATCGGCCTTGTCTCAGGATTGTAAGTTGGTGGTTGGGGATATCCCTCTAGTGGTGCGGGGCTGTGCTTTGGCGGAGTGGGTGGGGTTATATCCTTCCTGTTTGGCCCTGTCCGGGGGTTTCTTCGGATGGGGCCACAGTGTCTCCGGACCGCTCCTCTCTCAGCCTCCAGTATTTATGCTGCAGTAGTTTATGTGTCGGGGGGCTGGGGTTAGTTGGTTATACCTGGAGTACTTCTCCTGTCTTATCCAGTGTCCTGTGTGAATGTAAGTATGCTCTCTCTAATTCTCTCGTTCTCTCTTTCTCTCTGAGAACCTGAGCCCTAGGACCATACGTCAGGACTACCGGGCATGATGACACCTTGCTGTCCCCAGTCCGCCTGGCCTTGCTGCTATTCCAGTTTCAACTGTTCTGCCTGCGGCTCACGAAACCCCTACCTGTCCCAGACCTGCTGTTTTCAACTCTTTAATGATCGACATGAAAAGCCAACTGAGAGACCTGAGCCCTAGGACCATACGTCGGGACTACCGGCCGTGGTGACTCCTTGCTGTCCCCAGTCCGCCTGGCCTTGCTGCTATTCCAGTTTCAACTGTTCTGCCTGCGGTTATGGAACCCCTACCTGTCCCAGACCTGCTGTTTTCAACTCTTAATGATCAGCTATGAAAAGCCAACTGAGATTTATTCCTGATTATTATTTGACCATGCTTGTCACTTATGAACATTTTTGAACATCTTGGCATGGTTCTGTTATAATCTCCACCCGGCACAGCCAGAAGAGGACTGGCCACCCCTCATAGCCTGGTTCCTCTCTAGGTTTCTTCCTAGGCTTTCGCCTTTCTAGGGAGTTTTTCCTAGCCACCGTGCTTCTACACCTGCATTACTAGCTGTTTGGGGTTTTAGGCTGGGTTTCTGTACAGCACTTCGAGATATTAGCTGATGTAAGAAGGGCTATATAAAATAAAATTGATTGATTCCCGACGTCCTGGAAGTGGCGCAACCTGGCTGAGAGCAGAAAGTTGGTTTTCCTTATGTCTGCATTACTAGGTTGTGTGTGTGTGTGTGTGTGTGTGTGTGTGTGTGTACCTATAGCTCCATACATATATCAGCTGATCTATAGGCCAACATAGAAGGGAGGGGTTGTGTGAACTCATGTTTAATTCATGTCACTTCCATGTTAAATGATATATTTAAATATGCGTATAAGGTATGTACAGACTCTTTACATATCAGAATTAATGTAATAGTCTAACCATTCTAGATCATGTTAGTTAATACAGCTGGTTGTATCACAGGAAAGGAGCACTAACCTCTCTCTCTCTCTGTCTCTCTCTGTATCTGTCTCTCTCTCTGTCTCTCTCTGTCTCTCTCTGTATCTGTCTCTCTCTGTCTCTCTCTGTATCTGTCTCTCTCTGTCTCTCTGTATCTGTCTCTCTCTGTCTCTCTCTGTATCTGTCTCTCTCTGTCTCTCTCTGTATCTGTCTCTCTCTGTCTCTCTGTATCTGTCTCTCTCTGTCTCTCTGTATATGTCTCTCTGTATCTGTCTCTCTCTGTCTCTCTCTGTATCTGTCTCTCTCTGTCTCTCTCTGTATCTGTCTCTCTCTGTCTCTCTGTATCTGTCTCTCTGTGTCTCTCTCTGTATCTGTCTCTCTCTGTCTTTCTCTGTCTCTCTGTGTCTCTCTGTATCTGTCTCTCTCTGTCTCTCGCTGTATCTGTCTCTCTGTGTCTCTCTCTGTATCTGTCTCTCTGTGTCTCTCTCTGTATATGTCTCTCTCTGTCTCTCTCTGTATCTGTCTCTCTGTGTGTGTCTCTCTCTCTGTATCTGTCTCTCTCTGTCTCTCTCTGTATCTGTCTCTCTCTGTATCTGTCTCTCTGTGTGTCTCTCTCTCTCTGTATCTGACTCTCTCTGTCTCTCTCTGTATCTGTCTCTGTGTCTCTCTGTATCCGTCTCTCTGTGTCTCTCTCTGTATCTGTCTCTCTGTGTCTCTCTCTGTATCTTTCTATCTGTGTCTCTCTCTGTATCTGTCTATCTGTGTCTCTCTCTGTATCTGTCTCTCTCTGTCTCTCTCTGTCTCTCTCTGTGTCTCTCTCTCTCTTTCTCTCTCTGTATCTCTCTCTCTCTCTTTCTCTCTCTGTATCTGTCTCTCTCTTTCTCTCTCTGTATCTGTCTCTCTCTGTCTCTCTCTGTATCTGTCTCTCTCTGTATCTGTCTCTATGTGTCTCTCTCTGTATCTGTCTCTCTCTTTCTCTCTCTGTATCTGTCTCTCTCTTTCTCTCTCTGTATCTGTCTCTCTCTGTACCTGTCTCTCTGTGTCTCTCTCTGTATCCGTCTCTCTGTGTTTCTCTCTGTATCTGTCTCTCTGTGTCTCTCTCTGTATCTGTCTCTCTGTGTCTCTCTCTGTATCTGTCTCTCTCTGTCTCTCTATGTATCTGTCTCTCTCTGTACCTGTCTCTCTGTGTCTCTCTCTGTATCCGTCTCTCTGTGTCTCTCTCTGTATCTGTCTGTCTATGTATCTGTCTCTCTCTGTATCCGTCTCTCTGTGTTTCTCTCTGTATCTGTCTCTCTCTGTGTCTCTCTCTGTATCTGTCTCTCTGTGTCTCTCTCTGTATCTGTCTCTCTCTTTCTCTCTCTTTATCCGTCTCTCTGTGTCTCTCTCTGTATTTGTCTCACTTTGTCTCTCTCTGTATCTGTCTCTCTGTGTCTCTCTCTGTATCTGTCTCTCTGTGTCTCTCTCTGTATCTGTCTCTCTCTGTCTCTCTCTGTATCTGTCTCTCAGTGTCTCTCTCTCTCTGTATATGTCTCTCTGTGTCTCTCTCTGTATCTGTCTCTATGTGTCTCTCTCTGTGTCTGTCTCTCTGTGTTTCTCTGTATCTGTCTCTCTGTGTCTCTCTCTGTATCTGTCTATCTGTGTCTCTCTCTGTATCTGTCTATCTGTGTCTCTCTCTGTATCTGTCTCTCTCTATCTATCTCTCTCTCTGTCTCTCTCTGTATCTCTCTCTCTCTTTCTCTCTCTGTATCTGTCTCTCTCTTTCTCTCTCTGCATCTGTCTCTCTCTGTATCTGTCTCTATGTGTCTCTCTCTGTATCTGTCTCTCTCTTTCTCTCTCTGTATCTGTCTCTCTCTTTCTCTGTCTGTATCTGTCTCTCTCTGTATCTGTCTCTCTCTGTATCTCTCTCTATGTGTCTCTCTCTGTCTCTCTCTGTATCTGTCTCTCTCTGTACCTGTCTCTCTGTATCTCTCTCTATGTGTCTCTCTCTGTTTCTCTCTGTATCTGTCTCTCTCTGTACCTGTCTCTCTGTGTCTCTCTCTGTATCCGTCTCTCTGTGTCTCTCTCTGTATCTGTCTCTCTGTGTCTCTCTCTGTTTCTGTCTCTCTGTGTCTCTCTCTGTATCTGTCTCTCTGTGTCTCTCTCTGTATCTGTCTCTCTCTTTCTCTCTCTGTATCCGTCTCTCTGTGTCTCTCTCTGTATTTGTCTGTCTGTGTCTCTCTCTGTATCTGTCTCTCTGTGTCTCTCTCTGTATCTGTCTCTCTGTGTCTCTCTCTGTATCTGTCTCTCTCTGTGTCTGTCTCTCTGTGTCTCTCTCTCTCTGTATATGTCTCTCTGTGTCTCTCTCTGTATCTGTCTCTCTGTGTCTCTCTCTGTATCTGTCTCTCTGTATCTGTCTCTCTGTGTCTCTCTCTGTATCTATCGCTCTGTGTCTCTCTCTGTGTCTCTCTGTCTCTCTCTCTGTCGTCTCTGTCTCTTTGTGTCTCTCTCTGTCTCTCGCAATGTGTCTCTCTCTGTCTCTGTCTCTCTGTCTCTCTCTCTGTGTCTATCTCCCTGTGTCTCTCTCACTCCCTCCCTCTGTTTCTCTCCGCGTCGCTCTCTCTCTGTGGTAGTGGTGTGTATACATTGAGTCAGCTAGTTTGTATGCCAGCTGCCTGTACTTTACTCCCTGGAGCGGGAGGAGGAGAGGAGGAGAGACAGATCGTGGTAGGGATACAGAGAGAGAGAGAGAGAGAGAGAGAGAGAGAGAGAGAGAGAGAGAGAGGACAGAGGAGAGAGAGGAGAGAGAGAGAGAGAGAGAGAGAGAGAGAGAGAGAGAGAGAGAGAGGAGAGAGAGAGAGAGAGAGAGAGAGGGAGAGGAGAGAGAGAGAGAGGAGAGAGAGAGAGAGAGAGAGGAGAGAGAGAGAGAGAGAGAGAAGGGTGGTTAGGACAGTTTACATGCTGACTGTTTAAGTGTGTGTTTTCCCCCACTGTGAATTCTGTTATTTTACCATAGAGAGCAAGGCTGTACATCCTAAATGTCCTGAGCACAGCTCTGAATTATATTATTATATTCTGTCCCCTGTCTACCACATACTGTAGCTCAGGGAGAGATGGAGGGAGAGAGGCCCCGTGTAGCTCAGTTGGTAGAGCATGGCGCTTGCAACACCAGGTTTGTTGGTTTGATCCCCACAGGGGGCCAGTACAAGAAAGTACAAAAATGTATGCACTCACTACTGTAAGTCGCTCTGGATAAGAGTGTCTGCTAAATTACTAAAATGTAAAATGATGGATGGTGGAGGGTTAGGTGGAGGGTTAGGTGGAGGGTTAGGTGGAGGGTTAGGTGGAGGGTTAGGTGGAGGGTTAGGTGAAGTGGTGGATGGATGGATGGATGGTGGAGGGTTAGGTGGATGGATGGATGGATGGTGGAGGGTTAGGTGAAGTGGATGGACAGAGAGAGACACTTAGCAGTAGCTTCTGTCCAGAGGTCTCTGTGTGTTTGATCGATGAGGAAGATGCTCTGTTTTCTCCCGAACCTCACTAAGGCGGTAATCAAACCATCTTTCTGTTATTCTATAATAGCCTCCAGCCAGATCTCTAGGCCTTGGCTCGCTCTCCCTTCTCTCTACTTCACATTATTTAATCCATCCTCTCTGATCACTCTCTTTATAGTTTAGTCGTCATAAGGTCTGTTTCCCAAAAAAGCCTTAAAATATCCAACACATCCAAATAATGGTACAGTTGTCTACATGACAGGAGTGAACACAACAGAACAGAAGGGTATTTTACTGTCTCTGTTGATGTGGATGTTAGCACCAACACACACAGCCTATTGGTCTACGGGTTAGTTCCAGATGTTCCCCTGTGATCTCACTATCACATCATACGGCTGAAGTTCCTCAGAGTCATGATGTCACAATCACTCATTGACTGTTGACATTCTACTGGGCTAGTTCTAGAGCTGTGATGTCACAAACAGGTAATTGATTCTCTGTGATGTCATAATGGATCATACAGTCGTAGCCTGGCTAGCTGACTGACTGTAGGAGTAGAAGTGTCCATTGGGGTTTGTTTGTCTGTCTGTACTTCTGTCTCTTTTTCTGGAAAGCTTGGAGGGAGATAGTGTCCTCAGAGTCTGTGGGTGCGTCCCGAATGGCACACCATTCCCTCAAAAGCATAGGGAATAAGGTGCCATTTGGGACACAATGTTTTACATGAAAGGCCCTGTGTTGCCTTTCTCTCTGGGACTATCCCTCTGAGGAGGTTCTCTCTCTCTTTTTCTCTCAGAGGGGGGTCATCTGAATGAAAGGACGTTAGGCCTCAGCTTCACAGCTGTGTACAGACATGCAGCGGTTCGGTGTGTGTCTTCAGTTCTGTATCTGATGAGTTATGTGTCTGTTGACTGTGTTAGTTCATCTCTCAGTTAACTCAACACTGACTGACTGACTGACTGACTGCCAGACTATACAACCACTACGACTTAACCAGTGTGTGTGTGTGTGTTTATGTGTATTTGTTTCTGTTTCTTCCTGTGTGTGTGTGTGTGTGTGTGTGTGTGGATCATGGCTGAATGAGTCTCTTCTCATATAATCCTTTAATTTCCCTGAGCTATTCACAGCCTTTACAGCTATTACACACACACACACACACACACACACACACACACACACACACACACACACACACACACACACACACACACACACACACACACACTGTATCTAAAGCCTTTCCAGCAGGCCACACTAAAGCATTAGAATCTATTACAACACAGAGAGCTGTGGTGGAAATTCTAACCAGAAAGGAAGAGAGACTGTAGATTCTTCAAACAACTTATTTTATTATTATATTTGCAATTCTGGAGCAGTTAACAATCACACAGGTGCAGAGGTAAGAGTTATTGTTACTGAGTACTGCACCAGCCAAGTTTAATATTACTGAGTACAGTCCCAGCCAAGTTAATATTACTGAGTACTGTACCAGCCAAGTTAATATTACTGAGTACTGTACCAGCCAAGTTAATATTACTGAGTACTGTACCAGCCATGTTTAATATTACTGAGTACTGTACCAGCCAAGTTGATGTTACTGAGTACAGTACCAGCCAAGGTAATGCTACTGAGTACTGTACCAGCCAAGTTAATATTACTGAGTACTGTACCAGCCAAGTTGATGTTACTGAGTACAGTACCAGCCAAGGTAATGCTACTGAGTACTGTACCAGCCAAGTTAATATTACTGAGTACTGTACCAGCCAAGTTAATATTACAGAGTACTGTACCAGCCAAGTGAATGTTACTGAACCAGCCAAGTGAATGTTACTGAGTACTGTACCAGCCAAGTTAATGTTACTGAGTACTGTACCAGCCAAGTTGATGTTACTGAGTACTGTACCAGCCAAGTTAATGTTACTGAGTACTGTACCAGCCAAGTTAATGCTACTAAGTACTGTGTGTGTGCTTGCTAAGTAGTAATATCAGCCGCTCTAATGGTTACATATAGGAGAAGACAGAGAAGGTGTGTGTGTTTTTGTGGGTGTTTTTCTGTGTGTGTGTGTGTGTGTGGTGTCTGAGACAGGTGTTGGAGACTGTGAGAGAGATGGTTGGTGAGTGTTTCTCCTTGAGAAGGACTGTCACGATCGTCGTAATAATAATAATAATATGCCATTTAGCAGACGCTTTTATCCAAAGCGACTTACAGTCATGCGTGCATAAATTTTTTTGTGTATGGGTGGTCCCGGGGATCGAACCCACTACCTTGGCGTTACAAGCGCCGTGCTCTACCAGCTGAGCTACAGAGGACCACAACAGACCAAGGCGCAGCGTGATGAACGAACATAGTTAACTTTATTATCTTTAGTGATAATAGAAACAAGAAACAAAACAAGAAACGACTCGTGAAGTCCACGGTAACAATGACCGAACACGGAACAAGAACCCACAACCACAAAGGGAAAATAGACAGTATAAATATGGCTCCCAATCAGAGATAACCAACGACAGCTGACACTCGTTGCCTCTGATTGGGAGTCACTCTAGCCAACATAGAAATAAACACACCAGAATTACCAACATAGAAATAAACACATAGAATGAAACACACCCTGGCTCAACATATAGAGTCCCAGAGCTAGGGTGTGACAGTACCCCCCCCTAAAGGCGCGGACTGCGACCGCGCCTCAACCTGAACAAAACAGGGGAGGGCTGGGCGGGCATACCTCCTCGGTGGCGGTTCTGGCTCCGGCCTTGACCACCACCCTCCAATACACCCCCCATAGCGCCCCTGGTCCAGTCTGACCCCGCCGGCTGGAGCTGAACTGGACTTAGCAGGAGTGGTTAGCTTCAGCTCCATAGTGGAGCAGTTGACCGGTACCTTACCAGGCACCGGTGACCCAGGCACGGGTTGTGCTGGACTGACGACGCGCACCCTGGCTTGGTGCGTGGAGGAGGAACGGCCTTACCAGGCTGACGACGCGCACCCCTGGCTTGGTGCGTGGAGGAGGAACGGGCCTTACCAGGCTGACGACTCGCACCTCTGGCTTAGTGCGTGGAGGAGGAACGGGCCTTACCAGGCTGACGTCTCGCACCCCTGGCTTAGTGCGAGTTGCAGGAACAGGCCGGGCCGGGCTGGCGACGCGCACCGTAGACTTGGTGCGAGTGGCAGGAACAGGCCGGGCCGGGCTGGCGACGCGCACCGTATACTTGGTGCGAGTGGCAGGAACAGGCCGGGCCGGGCTGGCGACGCGCACTGTATACTTGGTGCGAGTGGCAGGAACAGGCCGGGCCGGGCTGGCGACGCGCACCGTAGACTTGGTGCGTGGAGCAGGGACAGGCCGGACTGGGCTGGCGACGCACACCGTAGGCTTGGTGCGTGGAGCAGGGACAGGCCGGACTGGGCTGGCGACGCACACCGTGGGCTTGGTGCATGGAGCAGGGACAGGCGGACTGGGCTGGCGACGCACACCGTAGGCTTGGTGCGTGGAGCAGGGACAGGCCGAACCGGGCTGGCGACGCACACCGTAGGCTTGGTGCGTGGAGCAGGGACAGGCCGGACTGGGCTGGCGACGCACACCGTAGGCTTGGTGCATGGAGCAGGGACAGGCCGGACTGGGCTGGCGACGCACACCGTAGGCTTGGTGCGTGGAGCAGGGACAGGCCGAACCGGGCTGTGGAGACGGATAGGAGACCTGGAGTGAAGAGCGGCCACAACCCGTCCTGGCTGAATGCCTACCCTCACACACTCTGTGTGAGGCATCCGCACAGGACGTACAGGGCGGTGTATCCGTAACCTGGTGGCCTTCTGAATCCGCCCCTTTTCTGCCTCCGTCAGCCCCGTTGTCCATGCCGTGTGCCCCCTAAAAAATGTTCTGGGGTTGCCTCTCGCCTGTCCGACGTTGACCACGTTTGGCGCCGCTGCTCTCTCTACGGCGCGCCTCCACCGTCTCTTCTCCCGGCGCTTCCTCCCATGTCCAGCCCAAGAGCTGCCCCTGGACACGCTGCTTGGTCGTTGCATGGTGGGTTCTTCTGTCACGATCGTCGTAATGAACAGACCAAGGCGCAGCGTGATGAACGAACATAGTTAACTTTATTATCTTTAGTGATAATAGAAACAAGAAACAAAACAAGAAACGACTCGTGAAGTCCACGGTAACAATGACCGAACACGGAACAAGAACCCACAACCACAAAGGGAAAATAGACAGTATAAATATGGCTCCCAATCAGAGATAACCAACGACAGCTGACACTCGTTGCCTCTGATTGGGAGTCACTCTAGCCAACATAGAAATAAACACAACAGAATTACCAACATAGAAATAAACACATAGAATGAAACACACCCTGGCTCAACATATAGAGTCCCAGAGCCAGGGTGTGACAAGGACAAGTCTTGTCTGCATGTGTGTGTGTGTGTGTGAATACTGTGTGTGAATGTCTGTGTGTGTGTGTGTGTGTGTGTGTGTGTGTGTGTGTGTGTGTGTGTGGCAGGTTTTGAAAGTCAGGCTGCCATCTTCCCAAAGGCAGCTTCTTCCTTCTTTACCCTTCAAGGCATCTTCTGAGTTATTCACCAAGCGGACATACTGAGAGCTGCTTTCTACTGTCTGTCTGTCTGTCTGTCTGTCTGTCTGTCTGTCTGTCTGTCTGTCTGTCTGTCTGTCTGTCTGTCTGTCTGTCTGTCTGTCTGTCTGTCTGTCTGTCTGTCTGTCTGTCTGTCTGTCTGTCTGTCTGTCTGTCTGTCTGTCTGTCTGTCGTTCTCTCTCTCAATTCAATTTCAATTAAAAGGGGCTTTATTGACATGGGAAACATACAGGTAACTGCTCAAATAAAGGAACCACCAACAGAAAGTGTCTTAATAGGATGGGCCACCACGAGCCACCAGCTTCACTGCACCTTGGCATAGATTATACAAGTGTCTGGAACTCTATTGAAGGGATGCGACACCATTCTTCCACAACTGTCTCAGGTGCCGCTCCAGAATCTCCCATAAGTGTTCAATTGGGTTGAGATCTGATGACTGACACACACACACACACACACACACACACACACACACACACACACACACACACACACACCCACACACACACTATGCTCCTTTGAGACCCCTCTTTCAAAGTCAATGAGACCTCTTCTGGTAGCCATGGTAGACAATAATAACAGCTGGGCATTTTTATACATGACCCTAAGCATGATGGGATGTTAATTGCTTAATTAACTCAGGAACCACACCTGTGTGGAACCACTGAAAGAGTTTAGAATGCTCAGACATTCAGCTTCTAAATGACATCACAGTGATATGAATCACATTCTAACGACATCACAGTGGCACAACTCAAGTTCAAATTACATCACAATGACACATAACTCAAATGTCTTTCTCTCTCTCTTTCAATCACATCCCAACCATCGTATCACAGCAGCAGTCCATCTCAGAGATTCTCTTTCAAACCCTGGAGGGAACTTAAAAAGGCATCTCTGCATCGTCATGACAACCATTAGAGTTCTCTTGACAACGACCCACGACACACAGAGTTCTGAACACACCGTCTCTCTGTCCTGATGTGACACACTTCCTGTTTCATCATACACTTCTAAAAACCTTTATTGTGTGTGTGTGTGTGTACATTGTTGTTGTGTGTTTCAGATCTGCCTATACAAAGATATATTTCAGGTTTAGATTGAGGAAATGAAGGAGGAGAAACAGAAGACAGAGAAGACAGAGAAGACAGACATAAAAGATCGAGACAACTAAGACAGAGACAGAGAAGACCAAGACAGATAAGACAAAGAAGACATAGACAGAGAAGACAGAGAAGACAGAGACAGAGAAGGCAGAGACAGAGAAGACAGAGACAGAGAAGACAGAGACAGAGAAGACAGAGAAGACAGAGACAGAGAAGACAGAGACAGAGAAGACAGAGAAGACAGAGAAGACAGAGACAGAGAAGACAGAGAAGACAGAGAAGACAGAGACAGAGAAGACAGAGACAGAAGACAGAGACGGAGAACACAGAGACAGAGAAGACAGAGAAGACAGAGACAGAGAAGACAGAGACAGAGAAGACAGAGACAGAGAAGACAGAGACAGAGAAGACAGAGAAGACAGAGAAGACAGAGACAGAGAAGACAGAGAAGACAGAGACAGAGAAGACAGAGACAGAGAAGACAGAGACAGAGAAGACAGAGAAGATAGAGAAGACAGAGACAGAGAACACAGAGACAGAGAAGACAGAGAAGACAGAGACAGAGAGGACAGAGAAGACAGAGACAGAGAGGACAGAGACAGAGAGGACAGAGACCGAGAGGACAGAGACAGAGAAGACCGAGACAGAGTGAAGACAGAGAAGACAAAGAAGACGGAGACAGAGAAGACAGTTAGAGAAGACATTTAGAGAGACCCCTGTTCATAGCATCTTGTCTTGAGGGAAGTTTTTTTTATCCAAGAATCCAATAGCACACAGATAAGCCCAATATTAGACTATCCATACCTATCCTTCTCACAAAGCTTTTTCAAAACTCCACTTTGGTAGAGAAAAGATGCCCCAGCCTATTGAGATCATATCACTGCAATGTACAGTACACAACAATGGAGAGAGTTGAGCATTGCGATATGATACCAGACCAGAGGAGAGTTTAACAAGTTGCTTGTCTTTTAGATTCTATTAGAAGTTTAACGGGTTTATATAGTAAGAATGTCTTCTGCCTTCTGCCCTCCCTCCCTCCCTCCCTCTCTCCCTCCCTACCTCTCCTCTCTTCCTCCCTCCCTACCTCTCCTCTCTTCTTCCTTACCTCTCCTCTCTTCCTCCCTACCTCTCCTTTCTTCCTCCCTACCTCTCCTCTCTTCCTCCCTACCTCTCCTCTCTTCCTCCCTCCCTACCTCTCCTCTCTTCCTCCCTCCCTACCTCTCCTCTCTCCCTCCCTACCTCTCCTCTCTTCCTCCCTACCTCTCCTCTCTTCCTCCATACCTCTCCTCTCTCCCTCCCTACCTCTCCTCTCTTCCTCCCTACCTCTCCTCTCTCCCTCCCTACCTCTCCTCTCTTCCTCCCTCCCTACCTCTCCTCTCTTCCTCCCTCCCTACCTCTCCTCTCTTCCCTCCCTCCCTCCTCCCTCCCTCCCTCCCTCCCTCCCTCCCTCCCTCCCTGTCCTCTCTCCCTCCCTACCTCTCCTCTCTTCCTCCCTCCCTACCTCTCCTCTCTCCCTCCCTACCTCTCCTCTCTTCCTCCCTACCTCTCCTCTCTTGCTCCCTCCCTACCTCTCCTCTCTTCCTCCCTCCCTACCTCTCCTCTCTTCCTCCCTCCCTACCTCTCCTCTCTTCCTCCCTTCCTCTCCTTTCTTCCTCCTTACCTCTCCTCTCTCTCCTCCTCCTCCTCCCTCCCTCCCTCCCTCCCTCCCTCCCTCCCTCCCTCCCTCCCTCCCTCCCTCCCTCCCTCCCCCCTCCCTCCCTCCCTCCCTCCCTCCCTCCTCCCTCCCTCCCTGTCCTCTTCCCTCCCTACTCTCCTCTCTTCCTCCTCCCTACCTCTCCTCTTCCCTCCCCTACCTCTCCTCTCTTCCTCCCCTACCTCTCCTCTCTTGCTCCCTCCCTACCTCTCCTCTCTTCCTCCCTACCTCTCCTCTCTCCCTCCCTACCTCTCTTCTCTTCTTCCCTACCTCTCCTCTCTCCCTCCCTACCTCTCTTCTTCCCTACCTCTCCTCTCTTCCTCCCTCCCTACCTCGCCTCTCTTCCTCCCTCCCTACCTCTCCTCTCTTCCTCCCTACCTCTCCTCTCTTCCTCCCTCCCTACCTCTCCTCTCTTCTTCCTTACCTCTCCTCTCTTCCTCCCTACCTCTCCTTTCTTCCTCCCTACCTCTCCTCTCTTCTTCCCTACCTCTCCTCTCTCCCTCCCTACCTCTCCTCTTCTTCCCTACCTCTCTCTCTTCCTCCCTCCCTACCCTCTCCCTCCTTACCTCTCTCTTCCTCCCCACCTCTCCTTTCTTCCTCCCTACCTCTCCTCTCTTCCTCCCTACCTCTCCTCCCTTCTTCCCTACCTCTCCTCTCTTCCTCCCTACCTCTCCTTTCTTCCTCCCTACCTCTCCTCTCTTCTTCCCTACCTCTCCTCTCTCCCTCCCTACCTCTCCTCTCTTCCTCCCTCCCTACCTCGCCTCTCTTCCTCCCTCCCTACCTCTCCTCTCTTCCTCCCTACCTCTCCTCTCTTCCTCCCTCCCTACCTCTCCTCTCTTCTTCCTTACCTCTCCTCTCTTCCTCCCTACCTCTCCTTTCTTCCTCCCTACCTCTCCTCTCTTCTTCCCTACCTCTCCTCTCTCCCTCCCTACCTCTCCTCTCTTCTTCCCCTACCTCTCCTCTCTTCCTCCCTCCCTACCTCTCTCCCTCCTTACCTCTCCTCTCTTCCTCCCTACCTCTCCTTTCTTCCTCCCTACCTCTCCTCTCTTCCTCCCTACCTCTCCTCCCTTCTTCCCTACCTCTCCTCTCTTCCTCCCTACCTCTCCTTTCTTCCTCCCTACCTCTCCTCTCTTCTTCCCTACCTCTCCTCTCTCCCTCCCTACCTCTCCTCTCTTCTTCCTTACCTCTCCTCTCTTCCTCCCTACCTCTCCTTTCTTCCTCCCTACCTCTCCTCTCTTCTTCCCTACCTCTCCTCTCTCCCTCCCTACCTCTCCTCTCTTCTTCCCTACCTCTCCTCTCTTCCTCCCTCCCTACCTCTCTCCCTCCTTACCTCTCCTCTCTTCCTCCCTACCTCTCCTTTCTTCCTCCCTACCTCTCCTCTCTTCCTCCCTACCTCTCCTCCCTTCTTCCCTACCTCTCCTCTCTTCCTCCCTCCCTACCTCTCCTCTCTTCCTCCCTCCCTACCGCTCCTCTCTTCCTCCCTTCCTCTCCTTTCTTCCTCCTTACCTCTCCTCTCCTCTCCTCTCCTCCCCTCCCTCCCTCCCTCCCTCCCTCCCTCCCTCCCTCCCTCCCTCCCTCCCTCCTCCTCCCTCCCTCCCTCCCTCCTCCCTCCCTCCCTCCTCCCTCCTCCCTCCCTCCTCTCCTCTCTCCCTCCCTACCTCTCCTCTCTCCTCCCTCCCTACCTCTCCTCTCTCCCTCCCTACCTCTCCTCTCTTCCTCCCTACCTCTCCTCTCTTGCTCCCTCCTACCTCTCCTCTCTTCCTCCCTACCTCTCCTCTCTCCCTCCCTACCTCTCCTCTCTTCTTCCTACCTTCTCTCTTCCTCCTCCCTACCTCGCCTCTCTTCTCCCTCCCTCCCTCCCTCTCCTCTCTTCCTCCCTCCCTACCTCTCCTCTCTTCCTCCCTACCTCTCTCTCTTCCTCCCTCCCTACCTCTCCTCTCTTCTTCCCCACCTCTCCTCTCTTCCTCCCTCCCTACCTCTCCTCTCTTCCTCCCTACCTCGCCTCTCTTCCTCCCTCCCTCCCTCCCTCTCCTCTCTTCCTCCTCCCTACCTCTCCTCTCTTCTTTCCTACCTCTCCTCTCTCCCTCCCTACCTCTCTCTCTCTTCTTCCTACCTCTCCTCTCTCCCTCCCTACCTCTACTCTCTTCTTCCCTCTCCTCTCTTCCTCCCCTCCCCTACCTCTCCTCTCTTCCTCCCTACCTCCCTCCTCTTCCTCCTTCTCCCTCCCTCTCCCTCTCTTCCTCCCTCCCTACCTCTCCTCTCTTCTTCCCTACCTCTCCTCTCTTCCTCCCTCCCTACCTCTCCTCTTTTCCTCCCTACCTCTCCTCTCTTCCTCCCTACCTCTCCTCTCTTCTTTCCTACCTCTCCTCTCTTCTTCCCTACCTCTCATCTCTTCCTCCCTACCTCTCCTCTCTTCTTCTATATGTAGAGATAAACAGTATAGAAAATAGAGAGATAAACAGTATAGAAAATTGAGAGATAAACAGTATAGAAAATAGAGAGATAAACAGTATAGACAGTAGACAGATGAACAGTATAGACAGTAGACAGATGAACAGTATAGACAGTAGAGAGATGAACAGTATAGACAGTAGACAGATGAACAGTATAGACAGTAGACAGATGAACAGTATAGACAGTAGACAGATGAACAGTATAGACAGTAGACAGATGAACAGTATAGACAGTAGAGAGATGAACAGTATAGTCAGTAGACAGATGAACAGTACCTCTCCTCTCTTCTTCCCTACCTCTCCTCTCTTCCTCCCTCCCTACCTCTCCTCTCTTCCTCCCTACCTCTCCTCCCTCCCTACCTCTCCTCTCTTCTTCCCTACCTCTCCTCTCTTCCTCCCTCCCTACCTCGCCTCTCTTCCTCCCTCCCTCCCTCCCTCCCCTCTCTTCCTCCCTCCCTACCTCTCCTCTCTTCCTCCCTACCTCTCCTCTCTTCCTCCCTCCCTACCTCTCCTCTCTTCTTCCCCACCTCTCCTCTCTTCCTCCCTCCCTACCTCTCCTCTCTTCCTCCCTACCTCGCCTCTCTTCCTCCCTCCCTCCCTCCCTCTCCTCTCTTCCTCCTCCCCTACCTCTCCTCTCTTCCTCCCTACCTCTCCCTCTCTTCCTCCCTCCCTACCTCTCCTCTCTTCTTCCCTACCTCTCCTCTCTTCCTCCTCCTACCTCTCCTCTCTTCCTCCCCTACCTCTCCTCTCTTCCCTACCTCTCCTCTCTTCTTTCCTACCTCTCCTCTCTCCCTCCCTACCTCTCCTCTCTTCTTCCCTACCTCTCCTCTCTTCTCCCTCCCTACCTCTCCTCTCTTCCTCCCTACCTCGCCTCTCTTCCTCCCTCCTCCCTCTCCTCTCTTCTCCTCTCCTCTCCTCTCTTCCTCCTTCCCTACCTCTCCCTCTCTTCTCCTCCTCTCCTCTCCTCCTACTCTCTCTCCTCTCTTCCTCCCTACCTCTCCTCTCTTCCTCCCTACCTCTCCTCTCTTCTTTCCTACCTCTCCTCTCTTCTTCCCTACCTCTCATCTCTTCCTCCCTACCTCTCCTCTCTTCTTCTATATGTAGAGATAAACAGTATAGAAAATAGAGAGATAAACAGTATAGAAAATTGAGAGATAAACAGTATAGAAAATAGAGAGATAAACAGTATAGACAGTAGACAGATGAACAGTATAGACAGTAGACAGATGAACAGTATAGACAGTAGACAGATGAACAGTATAGACAGTAGACAGATGAACAGTATAGACAGTAGAGAGATGAACAGTATAGACAGTAGAGAGATGAACAGTATAGACAGTAGACAGATGAACAGTATAGACAGTAGACAGATGAACAGTATAGACAGTAGACAGATGAACAGTATAGACAGTAGAGAGATGAACAGTATAGACAGTAGACAGATGAACAGTATAGACAGTAGACAGATGAACAGTATAGACAGTAGACAGATGAACAGTATAGACAGTAGACAGATGAACAGTATAGACAGTAGAGAGATGAACAGTATAGACAGTAGACAGATGAACAGTATAGACAGTAGAGAGATGAACAGTATAGACAGTAGACAGATGAACAGTATAGACAGTAGACAGATGAACAGTATAGACAGTAGACAGATGAACAGTATAGACAGTAGACAGATGAACAGTATAGACAGTAGAGAGATGAACAGTATAGACAGTAGACAGATGAACAGTATAGACAGTAGACAGATGAACAGTATAGACAGTAGAGAGATGAACAGTATAGACAGTAGAGAGATGAACAGTATAGACAGTAGACAGATGAACAGTATAGACAGTAGACAGATGAACAGTATAGACAGTAGACAGATGAACAGTATAGACAGTAGAGAGATGAACAGTATAGACAGTAGACAGATGAACAGTATAGACAGTAGAGCACAGGTAGAACATATTACTCAGTGAGAAAACACAAGTCAAATACAGACAATGGTAGACAATGTTAGAGACAGTAGCACACTGTTTTAAACTAAGACATGGATAATATGTTGGTTTCTACATGCACGTCAGGGTTTCCATACAGTCTTCTGATATGATGTACTATGTCTTTGATGTCTTAAACATCTCTGTCAGCAGAAAGAGATTCAACTTCACTTCAGTTGAGCATCAATACCATATCAGTGTAGAGGCCTTTTATCACCATGGAGATCAGTACCATATCAGTGTAGAGGCCTTTTATCACCATGGAGATCAGTACCATATCAGTGTAGAGGCCTTTTATCACCATGGAGATCAGTACCATATCAGTGTAGAGGCCTTTTATCACCATGGAGATCAGTACCATATCAGTGTAGAGGCCTTTTATCACCATGGAGATCAGTACCATATCAGTGTAGAGGCCTTTTATCACCATGGAGATCAGTACCATATCAGTGTAGAGGCCTTTTATCACCATGGAGATCAGTACCATATCAGTGTAGAGGCCTTTTATCACCATGGAGAACCAAATCGTGTTTGCATCCTAAACGGCTCCCTATTCACTATATAGTGCAGTACTTTTGACCATGCCTAGCATCGTTAATGAAAGGCCACAGTGTAGCCAGTGACCTGGGGTGTTTCTGAGTGTCTGGTAATTAAAAAGCCATTTCATAATAATTCATTATGAGTAGTCCCAAGCCTCCTTTGACCCCCAGAGATGACAGCCTGTAGAATATGATATCACACACCTTACAGAATATTAATGACTGCTGTGATGTAGAACACAGGAAGACCATCATGACTGTTGTGATGTAGAACACAGGAAGACCATCATGACTGTTGTGATGTAGAACACAGGAAGACCATCATGACTGTTGTGATGTAGAACACAGGAAGACCATCATGACTGTTGTGATGTAGAACACAGGAAGACCATCATGACTGTTGTGATGTAGAACACAGGAAGACCATCATGACTGTTGTGATGTAGAACACCAACACAGATAGACATACGCCATATAAACAGTAACGTTTTAAAACAAACACATGTGTTTAAATACTAACACCAGTGTTTTCCTACTGGGTTCTGATATAATGTCTATTGATGTCAACAGAGAGGGAGGAGGCACACGTGTGTGTGTGTGTGTGTGTGTGTGTGTGTGTGTGTGTGTGTGTGTGTGTGTGTGTGTGTGTGTGTGTGTCTGCACATCAGGCGTTTGATGTGGAGAGACCAAAGTGGTAGCATCACAGGAACATGCCCCAAATCTCCCCTCAGCCTAGATGAAGAAATGGAATTACCAGGATGGCAGCAGCCGCCGTGATTCTTATGGAAGTCAATATTACAGCCTCCGTTCTCTCTTTGGGCTCCGAATAAAAGCAGGCAAATCCTATTAAACGTCAGTGATATGTCTGAGAGAGAGAGGCAGAGGGAGGGAGGGAGTTGGGTGCGGGGAGAGAGAGAGAGGGTGAGAGTGGGGAGAGAGAGGTAGGAGAGATAGAGATAGATAGAGAGGGAGAGAGAGAATAGTGAGAGCATTACTAAGGTGCCTCAGGGCTTATAGGGAAAGAGATAAAATTAAAACAGATATGATCTTTAGACAGACATTAGGATAAATGTTAAATACGTATTTCTTTATAAACGTCCATTAAGATGTGTCTGATAAAAAACGAACTGAGAAAAAACAGGTCTAATCTCAGACATACAGTCTCCAGTCTCACACACACACACACACACACACACACATTCAGATGTGAAAGTAGGAGAGTTTACAATTCACTCTGTGCGTCACATGTCTTCAGATCCTACCTCAGTCAAGGACAAAGCAGAGCATGAAACGCAACACTATTAGAGTCCTTATACACTAAGTAAATCTTGATGCAATTCTACTATAATTCTACTACAATTCTACTACAAATCTACTCTAAATATTCTACTATAATTCTACTCTATATATTCTACTATAATTCTACTACAATTCTACAATAATTCTACTACAATTGTACTATAATTCTACTACAATTCTACTCTAAATGTTCTACTATAATTCTACTCTATATATTCTACTACAATTCTACTATAATTCTACTACAATTCTACTATAATTCTACTATAATTCTACTCTATATATTCTACTATAATTCTACTACAATTCTACTATAATTCTACTACAATTCTACTCTATATATTCTACTATAATTCTACTACAATTCTACTATAATTCTACTACAATTCTACTATAATTCTACTATAATTCTACTCTATATATTCTACTATAATTCTACTACAATTCTACTATAATTCTACTACAATTCTACTCTAAATATTCTACTATAATTCTACTACAATTCTACTACAATACTACTACAATTCTACTCTAAATATTCTACTATAATTCTACTCTATATATTCTACTATAATTCTACTACAATTCTACTATAATTCTACTATAATTCTACTCTATATATTCTACTATAATTCTACTACAATTCTACTATAATTCTACTACAATTCTACTCTAAATATTCTACTATAATTCTACTACAATTCTACTACAATACTACTACAATTCTACTCTAAATATTCTACTATAATTCTACTCTATATATTCTACTATAATTCTACTACAATTCTACTATAATTCTACTCTATATATTCTACTATAATTCTACTACAATTCTACTATAATTCTACTCTAAATATTCTACTATAATTCTACTATAATTCTACTCTGAATATTCTACTATAATTCTACTATAATTCTACTACAGTTCTACTCCAGTCTACTCTACTTTGTCCTACTGTACGTAAGACCTTCAGAATAAATGATTAAAAAAATGTATATAGGTGCTTCGTTCTTGCTAATAGCGCACTTGGTAGACTTCTTCTGAACTGCCATAGCCCCCCCCCCCATAGTAGAAGTCAAGGGAAGCAACCTCACACATTAAAACAGGCGAGTGGCCACACCGGTACTGCACCACGCCCTGCTAAATATTCATACCTAGTCATATACAATGGCCCTGGATACTTAGTACAACACAGAGTAATCTATAGCCCTGCTATATTATACCATAACCTCTATAGGACCATAGGACCATTCTGACTGTCCTGTAGTCTACTATATTCTACTATAACCTCTACAGGATGTTGTTATATACAGCAGTCTATAGGACCATTCTGACTGTCCTGTAGTCTACTATATTCTACTATAACCTCTACAGGACATTGTTATATACAGCAGTCTATAGGACCATTCTGACTGTCCTGTAGTCTACTATATTCTACTATAACCACTATAGGACCATTCTGACTGTCCTGTAGTCTACTATATTCTACTATAACCACTATAGGACCATTCTGACTGTCCTGTAGTCTACTATATTCTACTATAACCACTATAGGACCATTCTGACTGTCCTGTAGTCTACTATATTCTACTATAACCTCTACAGGACGTTGTTATATACAGCAGTCTATAGGACCATTCTGACTGTCCTGTAGTCTACTATATTCTACTATAACCTCTACAGGACGTTGTTATATACAGCAGTCTATAGGACCATTCTGACTGTACTGTAGTCTTCAGGCTCAGTGAGTCACCCTCCAGCCTCACCTACAGTTTGGCTTACTCAGCTATTTCACTCACGTCCCCTCCCTCTCTTTGTCTCTCTCTCTCTCTCTCCCTCTCTTTGTCTCTCTCTCTCTCTCTCTCTCCCTCTATCTCTCTCTCTGTGTCTCTCTCTCTCTCTCTCTCTCTCTCTCTCTCTCTCTCTCTCTCTCTCTCTCTCTGACCATGTATGGCCTAGCCTCTCCTCTCCTCCTCTCCTCCCCTCCTCTCCTCCTCTCCTCCTCTCCTCTCCTTCTCTCCATACCTCCTCCCATCAATACTAGAGTCCTTGAAAGCTCTCACAGTGAAAACAACAGTGCTAACACATACATGCAGGAACACACACACACACCATATGCTTCAAATGCAAATGCACATCATGATCAGCATAAGGTCCTTCAGTCAGTCACTGTAATGCTCTCCTTGGGGATTGGCTGGACTGTACAGTGTGTGTGTGTGTGTGTGTGTGTGTGTGTGTGTGTGTGTGTGTGTGTGTGTGTGCATGTACTGTATGTGTGTGTAACTCCTGCTGGGCAGTAGGGAATGAATAACTCGGTATCCGACCAGATTTAGAACGAATTGTCGGATTTTCATAAATTTCTATCCATCGGGCGCTTTGATGTTACTAATCAACAGCTCTTTCCACGGGCACACAGCCGTTCAGTGTGTGTGTCGACGGGCTGCGTGCCATTCAGAAATCAGCTCAGCCTTTCCGCGGGCCTCGTGCCATTCCCACTCAACGCCGGTTTCAGCTCAGGGACATCACTTTGTCTCACTCAGAACTGTTCTCGGAGGGGTTCTATAGAATGTAGAGGGGTTCTAGAGAATGTAGAGGGGTTCTAGTGAATGTAGAGGGGTTCTATAGGATGTAGAGGGGTTCTAGAGAATGTAGAGGTGTTCTATAGGATGTAGAGGCGTTCTATAGAATGTAGAGGGGTTCTATAGGATGTAGAGGGGTTCTAGAGAATTAAAATAGTTGTATAGGATGTAGAGGGATTCTATAGGATGTAGAGGGATTCTATAGGATGTAGAGGGGTTCTAGAGAATGTAGAGGTGTTCTATAGGATGTAGAGGGGTTCTATAGGATGTAGAGGGGTTCTATAGGATGTAGAGGGTTTCTAGAGAATTAAAAGGGTTGTAAAGGATGTAGAGGTGTTATATAGGATGTAAATGGGTTCTATAGAATGTAGAGGGGTTCTATAGGATGTAGAGGGGTTCTATAGAATGTAGAGGGGTTCTATAGGATGTAAAGGGGTTCTATAGAATGTAGAGGGGTTCTATAGCATGTAGAGGGGTTCTATAGAATTAAAAGGGTTGTAAAGGATGTAGAGGTGTTCTATAGGATGTAAAGGGGTTCTATATGATGTAGAGGGGTTCTATAGGATGTAGAGGGTTTCTAGAGAATTAAAAGGGTTGTAAAGGATGTAGAGGTGTTATATAGGATGTAAAGGGGTTCTATAGAATGTAGAGGGGTTCTATAGGATGTAGAGGGGTTCTATATAATTAAAAGGGTTGTAAAGGATGTAGAGGGGTTCTATAGAATGTAAAGGGGTTCTATAGAATGTAGAGGGGTTCTATAGGATGTAGAGGGGTTCTATAGAATGTAGAGGGGTTCTATAGAATTAAAAGGGTTGTAAAGGATGTAGAGGGGTTCTATAGGATGTAAAGGGGTTCTATAGAATGTAGAGGGGTTCTATAGGATGTAAAGGGGTTCTATAGGATGTAAAGGGGTTCTATAGAATGTAGAGGGGTTCTATAGGATGTAAAGGGGTTCTATAGAATGTAGAGGGGTTCTATAGGATGTAAAGGGGTTATATAGAATGTAGAGGGGTTCTATAGCATGTAGAGGGGTTCTATATAATTAAAAGGGTTGTAAAGGATGTAGAGGTGTTCTATAGGATGTAAAGGGGTTCTATAGAATGTAGAGGGGTTCTATAGTATGTAAAGGGGTTCTATAGAATGTAGAGGGGTTCTATAGGATGTAAAGGGGTTCTATAGAATGTAGAGGGGTTCTATAGCATGTAGAGGGTTTCTATAGAATTAAAAGGGTTGTAAAGGATGTAGAGGGGTTCTATAGGATGTAAAGGGGTTCTATAGAATGTAGAGGGGTTCTATAGTATGTAAAGGGGTTCTATAGAATGTAGAGGGGTTCTATAGGATGTAAAGGGGTTCTATAGAATGTAGAGGGGTTCTATAGGATGTAGAGGGGTTCTATAGAATGTAGAGGGGTTCTATAGAATTAAAAGGGTTGTAAAGGATGTAGAGGAGTTCTATAGGATGTAAAGGGGTTCTATAGAATGTAGAGGGGTTCTATAGAATGTAGAGGAGTTCAATAGGATGTAGAGGGGTTCTAGAGGATTAAAAGGGTTCTATAGAATGTAGAGGAGTTCTAGAGAGATGATTGGTCAGGCATCAGTCATGTTAGTCTTTGTGTTCCACTAAGTACAGTATCAGCATGTTAATGTGTGTTATCTGCCAGACTGTCTCCTCTTCTATTCTCTCTCCTCTGATTTAACTGCAGCTTTCATTCTCCTGATGATATACCTGGTCTTCTTCCCAAATAGCATCCTGTTCCCTGTATAGAGCTCTATGGGCACCCATTAAACGTAGTGCCCTATATAATGAATATGGTGCCAGTTGGGATGCAGCATTTGTCTTAGTGGCAGGACTAAAAGCCTCTCCAGGCTACTGTGTGTGTGTGTGTGTGTGTGTGTGTGTGTGTGTGTGTGTGTGTGTGTGTGTGTGTGTGTGTGTGTGTGTGTGTGTGTGTGTGTGTGTGTGTGTGTGTGTTTGTGTGTGTGTGGTAACAAAAAAATGTTTACAGTACAAGCTACTTTAGTTGGAACATACACACTGAGACATGGAACTGAATATTTGACTTGACTACTGACTGGAAATGTACTTACCTAGAACACACATTGGAGTGTGTGTGTGTTCCTATGTGTGTGTGTGTGTGTGTGTGTGGGTTTCTAGTGTGTGTGTGTGTGTGTGTGTGTGTGTGTGTGTGTGACTGTGATCAAACTGCAGAGCGATATAAATCATTCATAGAGCATCTGTCAGTGTCGGTTCATGATTAGGGGACGTGGTGATACATTATTAACACAAACACACGCACGCACGCACGCAACACACACACACACACACACACACACACACACACACACACACACACAACACCACACACAACACACACACACACACACACATCCAAACACACACACACACACACACACACACACAAACACACACACATAGGAACACACACACACACACACACAAACACAGTCCTTGGAGGGAGCATCGGGGGTCAGGTTAGAGGGAGCAAATGGCCACGTTGCTATAGAAACAGCATGTAACGGAATTACCGGCAGGACGTGTGAGAGAGACCTAACGGACCGATTAGCATGTTAGATAGATGTTGTTTGTTCTCTCTCTCTCTCTCTCTCTCTCTCTCTCTCTCTCTCTCTCTCTCTCTCTCTCTCTCATTCTCTCTCCCCTTCTCCATCTCCATCTCTCTCTCTCTCTCTCTCTCTCTCTCTCTCTCTCTCTCTCTCTCTCTCTCTCTCTCTCTCTCTCTCTCTCTCTCTCTCTCTCTCTCTCTCTCTCTCAATTCAATTCAATTTCAATTTAAGGGCTTTATTGGCATGGGAAACGTGTGTTAACATTGCCAAAGCAAGGGAAGTAGATAGTAAACAAAAGTGAAATAAACAATAAATATTAACAGTAAACATTACACTCAGAAGTTTCAAAAGAATAAAGACATTTCAAATGTAATATTATGTATATATACAGTGTTGTAACAATGTGCAAATAGTTAAAGTACAAATGGGAAAATAAATAAACATAAATATGGGTTGTATTTACAATGGTGTTTGTTCTTCACTGGTTGCCCTTTTCTTGTGGCAACAGGTCACAAATCTTGCAGCTGTGATGGCACACTGTGGTTTTTCACCCAGTAGATAAGGGAGTTTATCAAAATTGGGTTTGTTTTCGAATTCTTTGTGGATCGCTGTAATCTGAGGGAAATATGTGTCTCTAATATGGTCATACACTTGGCAGGAGGTTAGAAGTGCAGCTCAGTTTCCACCTCATTTTGTGGGCAGTGTGCACATAGCCTGTCTTCTCTTGAGAGCCAGGTCTGCCTACGGCGGCCTTTCTCAATAGCAAGGCATGGTCACTGAGTCTGTACATAGTCAAAGCTTTCCTTAAGTTTTGGATCAGTCACAGTGGTCAGGTATTCTGCCACTGTGTACTCTCTGTTTAGGGCCAAATAGCATTCTAGTTTGCTCTGTTTTTTTTGTTTGTTCTTTCCAATGTGTCAAGTAATTCTCTTTTTGTTTTCTCATGATTTGGTTGGGTCTAATTGTGTGTTGTTGTTGTTGTTGTTGTCCTGGGGCTGTGTGGGGTCTGTTTGTGTTTGTGAACAGAGGCCCAGGACAAGCTTACTTAGGGACTCTTCTCCAAGTTAATCTCTCTGTAGGTGATGGCTTTGTTATGGAAGGTTTGGGAATTGCTTCCTTTGTAAGTGGTTATAGAATTTAACGGCTCTTTTCTGGATTTTGATAATTAGCGGGTATTGGCCTAATTCTGCTCTGCATGCATTATTTGGTGTTTTACGTTGGTACACGGAGGATGTTTTTTGCAGAATTCTGCATGCAGAGTCTCAATTTGGTGTTTGTCCCATTTTGTGAATTCTTGGTTGGTGAGCGGACCCCAGACCTCAGAACCATAAAGGGCAATGGGTTCTATAACTGATTCAAGTATTTTTAGCCAGATCCTAATTGGTATGTCAAATTTTATGTTCCTTTTGATGGCATAGAAGGCCCTTCTTGCCTTGTCTCTCAGATCGTTCACAGCTTTGTGGAAGTTACCTGTGGCGCTGGAAGTTTAGGCCGAGGGTATGTATAGTTTTTTGTGTGCTCTAGGGCAACGGTGTCCAGATGGAATTTGTATTTGTGGTCCTGGCAACTGGACCTTTTTGGAACACCATTATTTTTGTCTTACTGAGATTTACTGTCAGGGCCCAGGTCTGACAGAATCTGTGCAGAATATCTAGGTGCTGCTGTAGGCCCTCCTTGGTTGGTGACAGAAGCACCAGATCATCAACAAACAGAAGACCTTTGACTTCAGATTCTAGTAGGGTGAGGCCGGGTGCTGCAGACTGTTCTAGTGCCCTCGCCAATTCATTGATATATATGTTGAAGAGGGTGGGGCTTAAACTGCATCCCTGTCTCACCCCACGGCCCTGTGGAAAGAAATGTGTGTTTTTTTGCCAATTTTAACCGCACACTTGTTGTTTGTGTACATGGATTTTATAATGTCGTATGTTTTTTCCCCTAACCCCACTTTCCATCAATTTGTATAGCAGACCCTCATGCCAAATTGAGTCAAAAGCTTTTTGAAATCAACAAAGCATGAGAAGACTTTGCCTTTGTTTTGGTTTGTTTGTTTGTCAATTAGGGTGTGCAGGGTGAATACGTGGTCTGTCGTACGGTAATTTGGTAAAAGCCAATTTGACATTTGCTCAGTACATTGTTTTCACTGAGGAAATGAACTAGTCTGCTGTTAATGATAATGCAGAGGATTTTCCCAAGGTTGCTGTTGACGCATATCCCACGGTAGTTATTGGGGTCAAATTTGTCTCCACTTTTGTGGATTGGGGTGATCAGTCCTTGGTTCCAAATATTGGGGAAGATGCCAGAGCTAAGGATGATGTTAAAGAGTTTAAGTATAGCTAATTGAAATTTGTGGTCTGTATATTTTATCATTTCATTGAGGGGATACCATCAACACCACAGGACTTTTTTGGGTTGGAGGGTTTGTATTTTGTCCTGTAGTTCATTCAATGTAATTGGAGAATCCAGTGGGTTCTGGTAGTCTTTAATAGTTGATTCTAAGATTTGCATTTGATCATGTATATTTTTTGCTGTTTGTTCTCTGTTATAGGGGCCAAAAAGATTGGAGAAGTGGTTTACCCATACATCTCCGTTTTGGATAGATAGCTCTTCGTGTTGTTGTTTGTTTAGTGTTTTCCAATTTTCCCAGAAGTGGTTAGAGTCTATGGATTCTTCAATTACATTGAGCTGATTTCTGACATGCTGTTCCTTCTTTTTCCGTAGTGTATTTCTGTATTGTTTTAGTGATTTCTCTCTCTCTCTCTCTCTCTCTCTCTCTCTCTCTCTCTCTCTCTCAATTCAATTTCAATTCAATTTTTTGTGGGTCTGTGTAATCTGAGGGAAGTATGTGTCTCTAAAATGGTCATACATTTGGCAGGAGATTACGAAGTGCAGCTCAATTTCCACCTCATTTTGTGGGCAGTGTGCACATAGCCTGTCTTCTCTTGAGAGCCGGGTCTGCATACGGCGGCCTTTCTCAATAGCAAGGCTATGCTCACTGAGTCTGTACGTAGTCGAAGCTTTCCTTAATTTTTGGTCAGTCACAGTGGTCAGGTATTCAGCCATTGTGTACTCTCTGTTTAGGGCCAAATTGCATTGTAGTTTGCTCCGTTTTTTTGATAATTATTTCCAATGTGTCCAGTAATTCTCTTTTGGTTTTCTCATGAAGGCTCTGTGGGGTCTATTTGTGTTTGTGAACAGAGCCCCAGGACCAGCTTTCTTAGGGGACTCTTCTCCAGGTTAATCTCTCTGTAGGTGATGGCTTTGTTATGGAAGGTTTGGGGTTCGCTTCCTTTTAAGTGGTTGTAGAATTTAAAGGGTATTTTCTGGATTTTGATAATTAGCGGGTATTGGCCCAATTCTGCTCTGCATGCATTATTTGGTGTTATACGGAGGATTTGGTGTTTGTCCCATTTTGTGAATTCTTGGTTCCAGTACAAGCAATGGGTTCTATAACTGATTCAAGTATTTTTAGTCAGATCCTAATTGGTATGTCGAATTTAATGTTCCTTTTGATGGCAATGAAGGCCCTTCTTGCCTTGTCTCTCAGATCGTTCACAGCTTTGCGGAAGTTACCTGTGGCGCTGATGTTTAGGCCGAGGTATGTATCGTTTTTTGTGTGCTCTAGGGCAACGGTGTCTAGATGGATTTTTTATTTGTGGTCCTGGCAACTAGACTTTTTTTGGAACACCATTATTTTTGTCTTACTGAGATTTACTGTCAGGGCCCAGGTCTGACAGAATCTGTGCAGAAGATCTAGGTGCTGCTGTAGGCCCTCCTTGGTTGGGGACAGAAGCACCAGATCATCAGCAAACAGTAGACATTTGACTACAGATTCTAGTAGGGTGAGGCCGGGTGCTGCAG
>NW_025536386.1:0-60197 GCF_020615455.1 Coregonus clupeaformis
GGTCAGAATGAAAAGGAGAGGACCTAGAGAAGAGGAGACGAGATGAGATGAGGGTCAGAATGAAAAGGAGAGGAACTAGAGAAGAGGAGACGAGATGAGATGAGGGTCAGAATGAAAAGGAGCCCTCCAGGTTCCCTTGGAGAGTTCATCAATGAGCTTGACGCCTTGATAAGTTCCTTTCCTGAGGATGGCTCACCCCTCACAGTTTTGGGGGATTTCAACCTCCCTACGTCTACATTTGACTCATTTCTCTCTGCCTCCTTCTTTCCACTCCTCTCCTCTTTTGACCTCACCCTCTAACCGTCCCCCCCTACTCACAAGGCAGGCAATACGCTTGACCTCATCTTTACTAGATGCTGTTCTTCTACTGATCTCACTGCAACTCCCCTCCATGTCTCCGACCACTACTTTGTATCCTTTTCTCTCTCGCTCTCCTCCAACACTACTCACTCTGCCCCCTACACAGATGGTAATGCGCCGCCGCAACCTTCGCTCTCTCTCTCCGCTACTCTCTCCTCTTCCATCCTATCATCTCTTCCCTCTGCTCAATCCTTCTCCTCCAATCTCCTGATTCTGCCTCCTCAACCCTCCTCTCCTCCCTTTCTGCATCCTTTGACTCTCTATGTCCCCTATCCTCCCGGCCGGCTCGATCCTCCCCTCCAGCTCCGTGGCTTGATGACTCATTGCGAGCTCACAGAACAGAGCTCCGGGCAGCTGAGCGGAAATGGAAGAAAACTAGACTCCCTGCGGACCTGGCATCTTTTCACTCCCTCCTCTCTACATTTTCTTCATCTGTTTCTGCTGCTAAGGCCACTTTCTACCACTCTAAATTCCAAGCATCTGCTTCTAACCCTAGGAAGCTCTTTGCCACATTCTCCTCCCTGCTGAATCCTCCCCCCTCCTCCCTCTCTGTGGATGACTTCGTCAACCACTTTGAAAAGAAGGTTGACGACATCCGATCCTCGTTTGTTAAGTCAAATGACACTGCTGGTCCTGCTCACACTGCCCTTACCCTATGCTTTGACTTCTTTCTCCCTCTCTCTCCAGATAAAATCTTGCGACTTGTGACTGCAGGCCGCCCAACAACCTGCCCGCTTGACCCTATCCCCTCCTCTCTTCTCCAGACCATCTCCGGTGACCTTCTCCCCTACCTCACCTCGCTGATCAACTCATCCTTGACCGCTGGCTATGTCCCTTCCGTCTTCAAGAGAGCGAGAGTTGCACCCCTTCTCAAAAAACCAACACTCGATCCCTCTGATGTCAACAACTACAGACCAGTGTCCCTTCTTTCTTTTCTTTCCAAAACTATTGAGCGTGCCGTCTTTAGCCAACTCTCTTGCTATCTCTCTCAGAATGACCTTCTTGATCCAAACCAGTCAGGTTTCAGGACTGGTCATTCAACTGAGACTGCTCTTCTCTGTGTCACGGAGGCTCTCTGCACTGCTAAAGCTAACTCTCTCTCCTCTGCTCTTGTCCTTCTAGACCTGTCTGCTGCCTTTGATACTGTGAACCATCAGATCCTCCCTCTCCACCCTCTCCGAGCTGGGCATCTCCGGCGCGGCTCACTCTTGGATTACGTCCTACCTGACCGGTCGCTCCTACCAAGTGGCGTGGCGAAGCTGTCTCCGCACCACGTGCTCTCACCACTGGTGTCCCCCAGGGCTCAGTTCTAGGCCCTCTCCTATTCTCGCTATACACCAAGTCACTTGGCTCTGTCATATCCTTACATGGCCTCTCCTATCATTGCTACGCTGACGATACACAACTAATCTTCTCCTTTCCCCCTTCTGATAACCAGGTGGCGAATCGCATCTCTGCATGTCTGGCAGACATATCAGTATGGATGACGGATCACCACCTCAAGCTGAACCTCAGCAAGACGGAGCTGCTCTTCCTCACGGGGAAGGACTGCCCGTTCCATGATCTCGCCATCACGGTTGACAACTCCGTTGTGTCCTCCTCCCAGAGTGCGAAGAGCCTTGGCGTGACCCTGGACAACACCCTGTCGTTCTCCGCTAACATCAAGGCAGTGACCCGATCCTGTAGGTTCATGCTCTACAACATTCAGAGAGCACGACCCTGCCTTACACAGGAAGCGGCACAGGTCCTAATCCAGGCACTTGTCATCTCCCGTCTGGATTACTGCAACTCGCTGTTGGCTGGGCTCCCTGCCTGTGCCATTAAACCCCTACAACTCATCCAGAATGCCGCAGCCCGTCTGGTGTTCAACCTTCCTAAGTTCTCTCACGTCACCCCGCTCCTCGGCACACTCCACTGGCTTCCAGTTGAAGCTCGCATCTGTTACAAGACCATGGTGCTTGCCTATGGAGCTGTGAGGGGAACGGCACCTCCGTACCTTCAGGCTCTGATCAGTCCCTACACCCAAACGAGGGCATTGCGTTCATCCACCTCTGGCCTGCTGGCTCCCCTTCCTCTGCGGAAGCATAGTTCCCGCTCAGCCCAGTCAAAACTGTTCGCTGCTCTGGCACCCCAATGGTGGAACAAGCTCCCTCACGACGCCAGGACAGCGGAGTCACTCACCACCTTCCAGAGACATTTGAAACCCCACCTCTTTAAGGAATACCTGGGATAGGATAAAGTAATCCTTCTACCCCCCCAAAAATAAAAATAAAAAAAATTAAAAAAAATATAGGAAAAAAAAAAAAAAATTTATTTGTAAAGTGGTTATCCCACTAGCTATAGGGTGAATGCACCAATTTGTAAGTCGCTCTGGATAAGAGCGTCTACTAAATGACGTAAATGTAAATGTAAATGTGAACTGGAGAAGAGGAGATGAGATGAGGGTCAGAATGAAAAGGAGAGGCACTAGAGAAGAGGAGACGAGATGAGGGTCAGAATGAAAAGGAGAGGAACTAGAGAAGAGGAGACGAGATGAGGGTCAGAATGAAAAGGAGAGGAACTAGAGAAGAGGAGACGAGATGAGGGTCAGCATGAAAGGAGAGAAACTAGAGAAGAGGAGACGAGATGAGGGTCAGAATGAAAAGGAGAGGACCTAGAGAAGACGAAATGAGATGAGGGTCAGAATGAAATGGAGAGGAACTAGAGAAGAGGTGACGAGACGAGATGAGGGTCAGAATGAAAAGGAGAGGGCTAGAGAAGAGGAGATGAGATGAGGGTCAGAATGAAAAGGAGAGGAACTAGAGAAGAGGAGACGAGACGAGATGAGGGTCAGAATGAAAAGGAGAGGAACTAGAGAAGAGGAGACGAGATGAGGGTCAGAATGAAAAGGAGAGGACCTAGAGTAGAGGAGACGAGATCAGGGTCAGCATGAAAGAAGAGAAACTAGAGAAGAGGAGATGAGATGAGGGTCGGAATGAAAAGGAGAGGACCTAGAGAAGACGAGACGCAATGAGGGTCAGAATGAAAAGGAGAGGAACTAGAGAAGAGGAGATGAGATGAGATGAGGGTCAGAATGAAAAAGAGAGGACCTAGAGAAGAGGAGATGAGATGAGGGTCATAATGAAAAGGAGAGGAACTAGAGAAGAGGAGATGAGATGAGATGAGGGTTAGAATGAAAAGGAGAGGAGAAGAGGAGACGAGATGAGATGAGGGTTAGAATGAAAAGGAGAGGAACTAGAGAAGAGGAGATGAGATGAGATGAGGGTCAGAATGAAAAGGAGAGGAACTAGAGAAGAGGAGACGAGATGAGGGTCAGAATGAAAAGGAGAGGCACTAGAGAAGAGGAGACGAGATGAGGGTCAGAATGAAAGGAGAGAAACTAGAGAAGAGGAGATGAGATGAGGGTCAGAATGAAAAGGAGAGGCACTAGAGAAGACGAGATGAGGGTCAGAATGAAATGGAGAGGAACTAGAGAAGAGGAGACGAGACGAGATGAGTGTCAGAATGAAAAGGAGAGGATCTAGAGAAGAGAAGACGCGATGAGGGTCAGAATGAAAAGGAGAGGACCTAGAGAAGAGGAGACGAGATGAGGGTCAGAATGAAAAGGAGAGGGACTAGAGAAGATGGGAGGAGATTAGGGTCAGAATGAAAAGGAGAGGAACTACAGAAGAGGAGATGAGATGAGATGAGGGTCAGAATGAAAAGGAGAGGAACTGGAGAAGAGAAGACGAGAGGAGATTAGGGTCAGAATGAAAAGGAGAGGACCTAGAGAAGACGAGATGAGATGAGGGTCAGATTGAAATGGAGAGGAACTAGAGAAGAGAAGACGAGAGGAGATTAGGGTCAGAATGAAAAGGAGAGGACCTAGAGAAGACGAGATGAGATGAGGGTCAGATTGAAATGGAGAGGAACTAGAGAAGAGGAGACGAGACGAGATGAGGGTCAGAATGAAAAGGAGAGGAGAAGAGGAGACGAGATGAGATGAGGGTTAGAATGAAAAGGAGAGGAACTAGAGAAGAGGAGATGAGATGAGATGAGGGTCAGAATGAAAAGGAGAGGAACTAGAGAAGAGGAGACGAGATGAAGGTGAATGAAAGGGAGGCACTAGAGAAGAGGAGCGAGATGAGGGTCAGAATGAAAGGAGAGAAACTAGAGAAGAGGAGATGAGATGAGGGTCAGAATGAAAAGGAGAGGCACTAGGGAAGACGAGATGAGATGAGGGTCAGAATGAAATGGAGAGGAACTAGAGAAGAGGAGACGAGACGAGATGAGTGTCAGAATGAAAAGGAGAGGATCTAGAGAAGAGAAGACGCGATGAGGGTCAGAATGAAAAGGAGAGGAACTAGAGAAGAGGAGACGAGATGAGATGAGATGAGGGTCAGAATGAAAAGGAGAGGAACTAGAGAAGAGGAGACGAGACGAGATGAGTGTCAGAATGAAAAGGAGAGGATCTAGAGAAGAGAAGACGCGATGAGGGTCAGAATGAAAAGGAGAGGACCTAGAGAAGAGGAGACGAGATGAGATGAGATGAGGGTCAGAATGAAAAGGAGAGGAACTAGAGAAGAGGAGACGAGATGAGATGAGATTAGGGTCAGAATGAAAAGGAGAGGAACTAGAGAAGAGGAGATGAGATGAGATGAGGGTCAGAATGAAAAGGAGAGGACTGGAGAAGAGAAGACGAGAGAGGAGATTAGGGTCAGAATGAAAAGGAGAGGAACTAGAGAAGACGAGATGAGATGAGGGTCAGATTGAAATGGAGAGGAACTAGAGAAGAGAAGACGAGAGGAGATTAGGGTCAGAATGAAAAGGAGAGGACCTAGAGAATACGAGATGAGATGAGGGTCAGATTGAAATGGAGAGGAACTAGAGAAGAGGAGACGAGACGAGATGAGGGTCAGAATGAAAAGGAGAGGAACTAGAGAAGAGGAGACGAGATGAGGGTCAGAATGAAAAGGAGAGGAACTAGAGAAGAGGAGACGCGATGAGGGTCAGAATGAAAAGGAGAGGAACTAGAGGAAGAAAAATAGAAAGAGGAAAAGAAAGGATGCAAGGAAGTAAAGGAGGAGAGCAGAGAAAGGAGGAGAGCGGCAGAGGAGAGGAACGGAGTAAGTGAGGGTTTAGAAAGGAGGACAGGGGACATGGGGGTCTGAGGAAACAGGAGAGAAGAAGAGGAGAGGAAGAGAGGAGCGGAGGCTCCAGAAGTCAGTTAGGTGGAGTGGAGCGTCGTCAGGCTAATCCGTTGTGACAGCGTCGCTATGCTATCACCGTCTCCGCGGTTACCATTAATATCCCTGTCAGACATGGCTGGTTAGAGCCGCACGGAGAAGACAGTGTGTGTGTGTGTGCGAGGTTAAAGTCACACTGAGCCTATACAGAAATGTGCGTGACACCTCTGACTGTGTGTGTGTTAATGCGCGTCTTTGTTAATGTATGTGTGTGTGTCGGTGTGTGGTTTAAGTCACATTGAGCCGATACGGAAAGGTGTATGACAACTCTCAGGTGAGTGTGTGTGTGTGTGTGTGAGGGGAATGGGGATTAAGGCAGCCAGGCCTGGTGTGTAAATGTGTGTGATCACAGTGTGTATAATGACACCAACTCCCTTTAGGCCCACAGCAGCACAGACACAGACATTAACTCAACTAACGAGCCAAACAGACTGCATAGTCACAGATTTACAACAAATAGCCTAACTCACTGGTGGTCATGAAGTGTGTATGTGTGTGTCTGCAGCAGAGAGTAACATGCTCTAAAAGTTAAAATCTTCCAATGAACAACATATTGGTGCGTTCACATAATTCATCTTCCCCTCTTCCTCCAGACTGTTTTCTCTCCTTACTCATTCAGGTAAATTCGTGGAGAACATGCCTTCAATTTCATTAACCACAAGAGGAAACTACGAGAGAGAGAGACAAGAGAGTACATACAGTAGGCATGCGTGTTGAAAGTATGGGAGAGAATGAGAGGAGGGGGAGAGAAACCTCCAGACAGCCCTAGCCTCCTCCAGACTCTCCAGTTGATGAGCATCATCGCACAGCGACAGGGATCGTTCCATGTCATTTCAGCAAGCCATGACACCCACCATCTCAGATTGTTCTGAAATTGTTTCTTTGGTTAGAAACAGATAAGCATTACAAAAACATTATTTTGTTGAAATATAATTTTAATGAATGAATACAGATATGCATCTGTTGGTCACAGATATAAAAATAAAATAAAAAGTAGTGGCGTGGATCAGAAAACAAGTCAGTATCTGGTGTGAACACTATTTGCCTCATACATCTCCTTCTTGATCAGGCTGTTGATTGTGGCCTGTGGAATGTTGTCCCGCTCCTCTTCAATGGCTGTGTGAAGTTGCTGGATATTGGCGGTAACTGGAACAAGCTGTCATACATGTCGATCCAGAGCATCCCAAACATGCTTAATGGGTGTCATGTCTGGTGAGTATGCAGCCCATGGAAGAAATTTGATATTTTCAGCTTCCAGGAATTGTGTACAGATCCTTGCGACATGGGGCCGTGCATTATCATGCTGAAACTTTGAGGTGATGGCGGCGGATGAATGACATGACAATGGGCCTCAGGATTTCATCACGGTATCTCTGTGCATTCTAATTGCCATCGATAAAATGCTATTGTGTTCATTGTTCGTAGCTTATGCTGCCTGCCTGCTTGCCCATATAATAACCCCACCGCCACCATGGGGCACTCTGTTCACAACGTTGACATCAGCAAACCACTCGCCCACACAACGCCATCTGCCATCTGCCCAGTACAGTTGAAACCGGGATTCATCCGTGAAGATCCCACTTCTACAGCGTGCCAGTGGCCATCGAAGGTGAGCATTTTCCCACTGAAGTCAGTTACGATGCCGAACTGCAGTCAGGTCAAGGCCCTAGTGAGGTGAGGACGAGGAGCACGTAGATGACCTTCCCTGAGATGGTTTCTGACAGTTTGAGCAGAAATTATTAGGTTCTGCAAACCCACAGTTTCTTCAGCTGTCCGAGTAGCTGGTCTCAGATGATCCTGCAGGTGAAGAAGCCGGATGTGGAGGTCCTGGGCTGGCGTGGTTACACGTGGTCTGTGGTTGTGAGGCCGGTTGGACGTAATGCCAAATTCTCTAAAATGACGTTGAGGCGGCTTATGGTAATAATAATATGCCATTTAGCAGACGCTTTTATCCAAAGCGACTTACAGTCATGTGTGCATACATTTTTACATATGGGTGGTCCCGGGAATCGAACCCACTACCCTGGCGTTACAAGCGCCATGCTCTACCAATTGAGCTATTAACATTCAATTCTCTGGCAACAGTTCTGGTGGACATTCCTGTAGTCAGCATGCCAATTGCCCGCTCCTTCAAAACTTGAGACATCTGTGGCATTGTGCTGTTTGACAAAACTGCACATTTTAGAGTGCCCTTTTATTGTCCCAGCACAAGGTGCACCTGTGTAATGATCATGCTGATTAATCAGATTATTGATATGCCACACCTGTCAGGTGGATGGATTATCTTGGCAAAGGAGAAATGTTCACTAACAGGGATGTAAACAAATTTCTGCACAAAATTTGAAAGAAATAAGCTTTTTGTGCGTATGGAACATTTCTGGGATCTTTTATTTCAGCTCATAAAACATGGGACCAACACTTTACATGTTGCGTTTATATTTTTGTTCAGTATATGAGTAACATCATTGAGTTACACAATCAATGTTTTGATACTTTAGAATGATTTGGACATAGAGTGTAAAAATGCTAATATAGGCACATTCGACTTGCATTGGATTTGTGACAAAAATGCTAAAAAGCATTTAAAAAGTGGCCAGGTAAACAAAACCAAAGCATGGGGTGCTGTCTTTCCTGGTCCATAGCCTGTCTTTCCTGGTCCATAGCCTGTCTTTCCTGGTCCATAGCCTGTCTTACCTGGTCCATAGCCTGTCTTTCCTGGTCCATAGCCTGTCTTACCTGGTCCATAGCCTGTCTTACCTGGTCCATAGCCTGTCTTACCTGGTCCATAGCCTGTCTTTCCTGGTCCATAGCCTGTCTTTCCTGGTCCATAGCCTGTCTTTCCTGGTCCATAGCCTGTCTTTCCTGGTCCATAGCCAGTCTTTCCTGGTCCATAGCAGTGTTCATTTTGAGTCAAATCTTGGTCCAAGTGCTCAAGTCTGAGTCCACATTAACTCAAAATAAAGTTATTTACCCAGTGAGATAGTGTAGTGGCAAGAGGAATTTAGTCAATAAACTGAACAGGGTATAGCCTAAACAAATTTAACGGTCCGGTCCGCAAGTAGCCTAGTTTTAGACCGGCCCGCGATATGCTTTATGAATGTAAAATGCGGCCCACCAACGCATGATAAAAATAAAAAACACTTAGCACCAGTATTATGTGTCATATCTTTTGAACGGCAATCTCTCAAGCCCTTTTCTCTGAGGAAAAGAGGGAGACTTGGCTACTTCGGCTACAGAACCTGGCTATGAAATGCAGGGGGGAAAGTGGGAGGGTTGAGCGAGACTACAAATTCAAAGACCGCCTACTTTTCTATACTCAAGGGAGGGAAAAACATGGCTAGACTGTTGTTTTACTATTAAACCCAAGACTGCTATTGTTTTTAATTTCATAAAGCAGCTTGTGTTTCTTAACCAGGGTAGCTAACTAGGGTAGCTAACTAGAAGGCTGGTGGTGACTGGTTAGCTACGGGGAAGCAAGAGAGTCGCCTGCGTGATGTGTGTAATTGGAAGCGGAGCCTGTCTCCACACACTCATCGCTTGCTCCCCCGCAGCTCACCAGCTGATGTAGAGTGTGTGTGTCTCAGGTGTGGCGCGTCCTTCCCACTGCTGAACACAACTGCGCTGTGCTAGCTAGCTAGCTAGCTAGCCGTTAGCTAGCTAGCCGTTTTTCAAACAAAGTCAACACAGTAGCCATTGCTAGCTAGCCAACACGACCAGCTAACTGTACTGCAGTAGCTAAATACAATATATTTGTGCTAGCTAGCCAACGTTTAATTTTTGCTGCGTTATGAAAGGAACTAGACACGGACACTAATTATCTGTTTAGTGTGTTAACACACTATTGGTAGTTTGTTGTAACCAAGTATTGGTGCTAAACTGTGTGTTATTGGATGCTTGCATGCTAGTTAGCTATGGCGTCATAGTTAGGCATCGTGGGCTGTTGTGGGTAGTTATTGTAGGTTAGCATTGTTTTCGGAGGTGCCGGGTGTAGCACGAAGCTAGCTAGCTAGCCGTTTTTCAAACAAAGTCAACACAGTAGCCATTGCTAGCTAGCCAACACGACCAGCTAACTGTACTGTAGTAGCTAAATACAATATACTTGTGCTAGCTAGCCAACGTTTAATTATTGCTGCGTTATGAAAGGAACTAGACACGGACACGAATTATCGGTTTAGTGTGTTAACACACTATTGGTAGTTTGTTGTAACCAAGTATTGGTGCTAAACTGTGTGTTATTGGATGCTAGCATGCTAGTTAGCTATGGTGTCATAGTTAGGCATCGTGGGCTGTTGTGGGTAGTTATTGTAGGTTAGCATTGTTTTCGGCGGTGCCGGTGTAGCACAAGCTAGCTAGCTAGCCGTTTTTCGAACAGAGTCAACACAGTAGCCATTGTGTGCTGTACTGTGGCAGCTAAATACAATATATTTGTGCTAGCTAGCCAACGTTTAATTATTGCTGCGTTATGAAAGGAACTAGACACGGACACGAATTATCTGTTTAGTGTGTTAACAAACTATTGGTGGTTTGTTGTGACCAAGTGTTGGTGCTAAACTGTGTGTTATTGGATGCTAGCATGCTAGTTAGCTATGGTGTCATAGTTAGCTAGCTGAATAAAGTGTGGTCCTCTGTAGCTCAGCTGGTAGAGCACGGCGCTTGTAACGCCAAGGTAGTGGGTTCGATCCCCGGGACCACCCATACACACAAAAAAAAAAATGTATGCACGCATGACTGTAAGTCGCTTTGGATAAAAGCGTCTGCTAAATGGCATATTATTATTATATTATAAGTGGGTTGAGTCTATTCCTTGAAACATTGAACCGCTGTGGTTCACAACAATTCTGATTTCTAAAGGTGGAAGTTGGGAGAGTTTTTGTTCGGGTGGTTCAGTGAAACAATTATAGTTTCTGAGGTGGAAGTTTTGGTGAGGGAGGCCCTGCTCTCTCCTCTCCCAGATGTTTAGTTCATTTCATTCCGATCGCCTCTGCATTATTGTAGCCATTTGCTACAGCCTGTCAACTATGCCTCTGCCTATCCCTGTTCTCTCCTCTCTGCACAGGCTACACAAACGCCTCACACCGCGTGGCTGCTGCCTCTCTAACCTGGTGGTCCCTGCACGCACCCCACACCTGGAGTTCCAGGTCTCAGGCAGCCTCTGGAACTGCCGTTCTGCTGCCAACAAAGCTGACTTCATCCCAGCCTATGCTAACCTCCAGTCCCTCGACTTCCTGGCGCTGACGGAAACATGGATTACCACTGAAAACACTGCTACTCCTACTGCTCTCTCCTCGTCTGACCATGTGTTCTCGCATACCCCGAGAGCATCTGGTCAGAGGGGTGGTGGCACAGGAATCCTCATCTCTCCCAAGTGGTCATTCTCAATTTTTCCCCTAACCCATCTGTCTATCTCCTCATTTGAATTCCATGCTGTCACAGTCACTAGCCCATTTAAGCTTAATATCCTTGTCATCTATCGCCCTCCAGGTTCCCTTGGAGAGTTCATCAATGAGCTTGACGCCTTGATAAGTTCCTTTCCTGAGGATGGCTCACCCCTCACAGTTTTGGGGGATTTCAACCTCCCTAGGTCCACATTTGACTCATTTCTCTCTGCCTCCTTCTTTCCACTCCTCTCCTCTTTTGACCTCACCCTCTCACCGTCCCCTCCTACTCACAAGGCAGGCAATACGCTTGACCTCATCTTTACTAGATGCTGCTCTTCTACTAATCTCACTGCAACTCCCCTCCAACTCCGACCACTACTTTGTTTCCTTTTCTCTCTCGCTCTCCTCCAACACTACTCACTCTGCCCCTACACAGATGGTAATGCGCCGCCGCAACCTTCGCTCTCTCTCTCCCACTACTCTCTCCTCTTCCATCCTATCATCTCTTCCCTCTGCTCAATCCTTCTCCCTCCAATCTCCTGATTCTGCCTCCTCAACCCTCCTCTCCTCCCTTTCTGCATCCTTTGACTCTCTGTGTCCCCTATCCTCCCGGCCGGCTCGGTCCTCCCCTCCAGCTCCGTGGCTTGATGACTCATTGCGAGCTCACAGAACAGAGCTCCGGGCAGCGGAGCGGAAATGGAAGAAAACTAAACTCCCCTGCCGACCTGGCATCTTTTCACTCCCTCCTCTCTACATTTTCTTCATCTGTTTCTGCTGCTAAGGCCACTTTCTACCACTCTAAATTCCAAGCATCTGCCTCTAACCCTAGGAAGCTCTTTGCCACATTTTCCTCCCTGCTGAATCCCCCCCCTCCTCTCTCTCTGTGGATGACTTCGTCAACCACTTTGAAAAGAAGGTTGACGACATCCGATCCTCGTTTGTTAAGTCTAATGACACTGCTGGTCCTACTCACACTGCTATGCTTTGACTTCTTTCTCCCCTCTCTCTCCAGATAAAATCCTGCGACTTGTGACTGCAGGCCGCCCAACAACCTGCCCGCTTGACCCCATCCCCTCCTCTCTTCTCCAGACCATCTCCGGTGACCTTCTCCCCTACCTCACCTCGCTGATCAACTCATCCTTGACCGCTGGCCATGTCCCTTCCGTCTTCAAGAGAGCGAGAGTTGCACCCCTTCTCAAAAAACCAACACTCGATCCCACTGATGTCAACAACTACAGACCAGTATCCCTTCTTTCTTTTCTTTCCAAAACTATTGAGCGTGCCGTCTTTAGCCAACTCTCTTGCTATCTCTCTCAGAATGACCTTCTTGATCCAAACCAGTCAGGTTTCAGGACTGGTCATTCAACTGAGACTGCTCTTCTCTGTGTCACGGAGGCTCTCCGCACTGCTAAAGCTAACTCAATTCAATTCAATTCAATTCAATTTAACTCTCTCTCCTCTGCTCTTGTCCTTCTAGACCTGTCTGCTGCCTTTGATACTGTGAACCATCAGATCCTCCTCTCCACCCTCTCCGAGCTGGGCATCTCCGGCGCGGCTCACTCCTGGATTGCGTCCTACCTGACCGGTCGCTCCTACCAAGTGGCGTGGCGAGAAGCTGTCTCCGCACCACGTGCTCTCACCACTGGTGTCCCCCAGGGCTCAGTTCTAGGCCCTCTCCTATTCTCCCTATACACCAAGTCACTTGGCTCTGTCATATCCTCACATGGCCTCTCCTATCATTGCTACGCTGACGATACACAACTAATCTTCTCCTTTCCCCCTTCTGATAACCAGGTGGCGAATCGCATCTCTGCATGTCTGGCAGACATATCAGTATGGATGACGGATCACCACCTCAAGCTGAACCTCAGCAAGACGGAGCTGCTCTTCCTCCCGGGGAAGGACTGCCCGTTCCATGATCTCGCCATCACGGTTGACAACTCCGTTGTGTCCTCCTCCCAGAGTGCGAAGAGCCTTGGCGTGACCCTGGACAACACCCTGTCGTTCTCCGCTAACATCAAGGCGGTGACCCGATCCTGTAGGTTCATGCTCTACAACATTCGGAGAGTACGACCCTGCCTTACACAGGAAGCGGCACAGGTCCTAATCCAGACACTTGTCATCTCCCGTCTGGATTACTGCATCTCGCTGTTGGCTGGCCTCCCTGCCTGTGCCATTAAACCCCTACAACTCATCCAGAATGCCGCAGCCCGTCTGGTGTTCAACCTTCCCAAGTTCTCTCACGTCACCCCCCTCCTCCGCACACTCCACTGGCTTCCAGTTGAAGCTCGCATCCGTTACAAGACCATGGTGCTTGCCTATGGAGCAGTGAGGGGAACGGCACCTCCGTACCTTCGGGCTCTGATCAGTCCCTACACCCAAACGAGGGCATTGCGTTCATCCACCTCTGGCCTGCTGGCTCCCCTTCTTCTGCGGAAGCATAGTTCCCGCTCAGCCCAGTCAAAACTGTTCGCTGCTCTGGCACCCCAATGGTGGAACAAGCTCCCTCACGACGCCAGGACAGCGGAGTCACTCACCACCTTCCGGAGACATTTGAAACCCCACCTCTTTAAGGAATACCTGGGATAGGATAAAGTAATCCTTCTACCCCCCCCAAAAAAATAAAAAATAAAAAATAAAATAAAAAAAGTGTAAAGTGGTTATCCCACTGGCTATAGGGTGAATGCACCAATTTGTAAGTCGCTCTGGATAAGAGCGTCTGCTAAATGACGTAAATGTGCCCTTGAGCAAGGCACTTAACCCTAATTGCTCCTGTAAGTCGCTCTGGATAAGAGCGTCTGCTAAATGACTAAAATGTAAAATGTAAATGTAATGCATCTGTGCTGCTAATATTAATTGTGCTCATCACTGAAAAGCTCTCAATCTCTACAAAACCTCTTAAACAGTCCACTTAGTAATCAGATTTTAGTCACATAGGATTTTGTTGTCTCGTTTTACTCAACTGAAATGAAAAATATTTTTCATTAAGTTATAGTTTTTTTTCTGGGTCTATTTAGTCAGTTATAGTCTCGTCATTTGCCACTGAAAAATAGATTTGACTAATATTTTAGTCACTATTTCTGTTGACGAAATTAACACTAGTCCATAGACTGCTGACAGGGTAAGAAAACCAATATGCAACTCTGTAATTTCGGTGAACTACCCCTTTAACAATGCGGGGGATTTTTCTTCCTTGGGTGGCTTTTGACCATTTCTTTGGATTCCTCATTCCTCATTGTTAAAAAAAGTTAGGTCCAAATCGGATATTAGGTACTATATTTATAGATGGGTTAGCTGAGAACGTCATGAAAAACGACGCACACGCTTCAATGGGGCGGAAGGCCGCGTGATGCGATTCTGGATGGCCAGATAGCTAGCAACAATGACAAGAAACTGCCATGTGGGGAATCGTAAGTGGCTCGTTTCAGTTAGTTTTATCTTGTAAAAGATACCATGTCTTGTTTTGAGGTGTTTTGACTGTCACGTCTATGCTAATATGGCTAAAATCCACTAGGTAGCTAACCAGCTAGCACAGTGGAGCTGGGCCGAATCCGTCTGAGAGTCGGGGCACTCGGCTGAGAGTTAGACTCGGCCGACGTCATGTGGCCTGAGTCTGGGCCGCCTTCGGTAGTGTTCCTTAAGGCTAGGATGAGGGGATTGAGTTCGGGTCGATTCCGGTGTGAGTTATCTGGCCCAAATGTATTACTTGGAGCTCTGGCCGATTCCGGTGTGAGTTATCTGGCCCAAATGTATTACTTGGAGCTCGGACCGATTCCGGTGTGAGTTATTTGGCCCAAATGTATTACTTGGGGCTCGGGCCGATTGTGGCTACTCTCTGGCAGATGATTACACGGGCTGCTTTATATAATTAGCATTTCATTATTTATTTATTTTCATATATTTTCTCATTGTTTCTGTGATATTTTTTTAAATCAACATTTAAATTAAATTCTTTAAGAGTCTTTACTGTTTAAGTAGTATTTTAGTATTTTGATACTTTGTGCAAGGCAATTGATCAGCATTAAAAACCTCCCAAGTGGCACAGCGGTCTAAGACACTGCATCACTGCGTTGCTACAGATGCTGGTTCGATACCTGTCTGTGTCGCAGCCAGCCTTTGTCTCTCCCAAGGCAGTACGGGAGTTGCAGCGATGGCACAAGACTGTAACTACCAGTGGCGGCTCTTGAAAAAATTATCAGGAGGGGCAATTTTTCTGATGATTTAGGTGACCTACACACATTTAAAAAAAGATATGTCCAGCAACAACATGAAGACAGGGGCAGCATATAAGTCAATACCAGAAGCATTTATTGACTGATCTCAAAAGTGTTGGCTTACCAGGGTTGGTGGAGCCCTCAGTTTCATCTTTGCCTCGCAAAGCTAACTCAAACACTCCGCAAAACTTCACACACTGGATTAGCCGGCTGAGGATGTGGCGGTTCTTGCTAATGTCGTAGTAAATATATTTGTTATAGTGAATATGGAATATGATATGTTGAGTAAAATGTTGTGCTAAGATCTATTTAGGTCAGGAGCTGGTTATAAGTTCTGTTCCTATCCAATAACAATGGACAAAAGGGTCCTATCTTGTCAGCCTTGTCAGCAGGTGGCCAAGGACAACACCCACGCCATAGGCCTCTCAGTTCTTCAAACTCACGAGTTCTTGCTCTGAGGACACACACACACACAAACACACACACACACACATCATCACTGTTAAACACACACACACACACACACATCATCACTGTTAAACACACACACACACACACACACACACACAAAAATCCCCTCTCTTAGGCTGAACATTTGAAGACAGAGAACCCGACTCAGAGCCAATGCAACAGTGACAGTAGCCTGCAGGGGACCTCGCCCAACTCATCAGGACCAATCAGAAGATCAGAACTACTAGATTGAACCTACTTCATTTATTGCATAAAATGTCTGCACACAATGTTTCGGGGCTCTCTTCAGATAATAATAATAATAATAATAATAATAATATGCCATTTAGCAGACGCTTTTATCCAAAGCGACTTACAGTCATGCGTGCATAAATTTTTGTGTATGGGTGGTCCCGGGGATCGAACCCACTACCTTGGCGTTACAAGCACCATGCTCTACCAGCTGAGCTACAGAAAGTGGATACTCATGGATGCGCATTGCAATTGTAAAATGTCAACACAATTGGAGACACCACGTCATTTTTGGAGACATGTTATTGACAGTAAACTATTGTAGATGCGACTGCTAACTAACTAAAACATTTTAGCTGGCTAGCTAATCATCTTAGCTAAATGTGGGGCAAACAATTCAGTTATTTACCGTTAATTTGAGGGATTGGGGTGAAAGAAATCGAGTTACATAGTGATACTTTACGATATACTGTATTGACAATATCGCAATATTTTAGCGCTAGTTGGCTGTACCTGCACCAAAACACCATTATTGTTCCTTCATAGCTTGTTCTCAATCTTTTCACATTGGGAGCCAATTTGTTTTCAGCACTTTTATTTCCATGACTGATCAAAACTCGTTCTCATGGCTTTCTGATCCCTCTGCAACAGACATATGGTGCGCAATAAAATCACAGTATCGAATCGCAATACGTATAGAATCATGAGACTCGCAATGCTGATGCATATATCTTATCGTGAGGTTCCTGGCAATTCCCAGCCCAAGTTCATTTGCCACAACAAATCTCTTCGCTAGCAAACGCGATGTCTTCTCCAAAACGGCAATGTGTCTCCAGCAATGTTTACTTTTTTGACGTTCTATGGCATCTCCACTTTCCAAGCATATATGACCACATGTAATATTTTGGTAAGTGATGCAAATAGTGAACTATGTAGGGCCAGGATGTAAAATATATGTAGCTGCAGCAATTTCTCTTATCTGATATGGTAAGTAATGGGGCTTAATTTATAGCTCCCTAAGAGTTTGACGAACGGGTCCGTGAACGCGATTCCAGATATATTTACCTCTGAATAAACTGCCTTTATTACACCATATCCACATCCAGTAAACTTGTGATTATCAACACTAACCTCATCGTTGTGGCGGCGGACAGCTAGCCTGTATCCCTCGTCATCCAGTTGAGTGAGTGGCAATGTCTTTTTTCGTTCGTACCAATTTTTGGAAAATCCTCGGGTGTAGGACTTTCCGCCTTTAGTAGAAACCTGTTGAATTATTAAATTTGGTCTGGGAGGTCCTAATTGTTTCGTTGCCAATTTATCTTCATTTGTTCGCCGACAAAAAGGAACTTCTTTCAAACAATCCACTCTTTTCTCAGTTACGTTCATGGTTACGTAACGATGTAATGGCAGCGTAAGTGCAAGCCCACAGACACCCATTGAGATTGTATTGAAGGCTCTGAAATTTGAAAAAAATAGATTTTACATGGGAGTCTATGACAGAAGTTCTGGGCGATTTTCAATCTGACTGAAATCGCCCCAAAAGGGGGTGGAGCCATTTGAAGCACGACTTTAGCCTGATTCGACATTTAGTGGCAGTGTGGCACTGTGGCAGATCAGACGTATAGATTACAACACTGATAACTACTGTTGCCGTGATATAATTGATTAGAAAAAAAATCCCTTCCTTTTCCCGTTTGGCAGTGCGTCGCCCATATCGCCCTATTGAACAGGCCGTCCCTGGTAACTACCAATAGGATATGATGAAAAGGGGGTAAAAAATTAAACTTTGTGGATGGATATAATTTGTATGTATAATAGTAATCTTTAAAATGACTACATCGGGTAATTTTGTATACATTTATTTAAATGAGCATCAGCCCTCTTCTGGGGGGGATTCTGGTAAGATGCCGGCAAAGTCGGTTGAATTCCGGTAGACGGAATCGACCCGATGTACTTCGGCCGATTCTGGGCAGTCATTCATTTTGATTCCGGGCTGAGTCCGACACCCGATTCCAGGCCGATTCAATCAGTTCCGGTCCCCCGGAAGAGGGGGGGCAATTCCTCATTGCTAGCTGGGTAACCAACAACTGTAACGATGTATTTGAGAGACACGTGCTCATTGTGCAACTTCATTTATGTTTTCAATTAACACTGGAGACTAAACATAGTTTACATGTTGTCAACAATCTAAGCCAACCCTGTCTGTTTTGCCCCATAGTTGCGCACGTGTCGGTTTTGTTGCTAAACAACCAACCAGTCTATTTAATATTATATGAATCCTATAAATTAAAATGGCCCATTTGGGTGCAATCAATTAGCTTAATTTCTCAGAGATCAAATTATATTTCAAAAAAATAATGTTGCAGGAATGCTAATACGATTTGAGAACAACCTGAGATGGTGGGTGTCGAAATCTTCTTTCTTGTGCTTTTTGAGGTGGAATGACCCACAAAGTATCGCCATGGGAACTGGCTCCTTCACAGAACAGACACTTGCTGTCATTCATCCCCTGTCTGTCTTCTTTCTTTCATTCTGTGCTTCGTTCACCTCGTCTATCTCTTCTCTCCTCAGTCTTGTTTTCACCTGAACCATTACTTTAGTTTTTCTATACATTGGTACACTCCTCTCTACTTCTCCTTACATTCACCATCTATTCTGCCTTTCTCCACTCACACTCCTCCCTAAATCCACTCCCTTCCTTCCTCTCACACTCCCCCTCTTTTCCATGTCCCTACATTCACCCTCTCTCCCTTTCCTTACCCTGTCATTGATACATAACATGCACAGTTTGATCTACTCCAGGAAGTGACAATGCAGGCTAGCTCAGTGCCGCCCCCTCTCATTGAGTAACTCAAGTTGAAGTCCGACTTCCATTAGCAACTAAATTATCCTTATAACTTCTTCTGTGTGCGATTTTAAATTCATAGTTTCCAGGACATACATCTGGTGTATTAGAAGCAATTATTGGTACCATGATTATCTTTAAAAAATGGTTAATTTACATGAAGATTGACCACGAAGATTGACATTTTCCCATTCACTATAATGGGGGATCCTCTTTTCTGCAAACAATGCCTGCAGTACTGCGGTCGGCCTTGAACTTCTGTGGCTTCAATGAGAGGGAGCAGTCGTTCTCCCCTTGTGTATACAGACAGTAGTGGGGGCCTTCTGTTCACTTCTCTTATTGCTCTAACAGCAGAAGAATGTCCCCTGCTGAGAATGCTTTTCCCATAAAGTAGTCCAACCACATTTTCCACTAATCCTGTAAAAGAGACTGCTTCAGTTATTAGAACACACAGATAAACTACAAACATACTCTGTCCCCTAGCCCTGTATTAAACACACTGTCTGCTAGCACACAGGGAGAACATGAAGGTTAAAGTGGCGCTTTTAACTGGTTCTACTGTTGAAACTTTTAACTGGTTCTACTGTTGAAGCTGTTAACTGGTTCTACTGTTGCAAGCTTTTAACTGGTTCTACTGTTCTAAGCTTTTAACTGGTTCTACTGTTCCAAGCTTTTAACTGGTTCTACTGTTCCAAGCTTTTAACTGGTTCTACTGTTCCAAGCTTTTAACTGGTTCTACTGTTCCAAGCTTTTAACTGGTTCTACTGTTGCAAGCTTTTAACTGGTTCTACTGTTCCAAGCTTTTAACTGGTTCTACTGTTCCAAGCTTGTAACTGGTTCTACTGTTCCAAGCTTTTAACTGGTTCTACTGTTGCAAGCTTTTAACTGGTTCTACTGTTGAAGCTTTTAACTGGTCCTACTGTTGAAGCGTTTAACTGGTTCTACTGTTCCAAACTTTAACTGGTTCTTCTGTTCTGTTGAATCTTAACTGATTCTACTGTGGTTCTACTGTTGAATATTTTAACTGGTTCTACTGTGGTTCTACTGTTAAATCTTTTAACTGAATCTGCTTTTCAAGCTCTTCACTAGTTCTGCTATGTGTGGTTTGAAGAGTTGGGCTTGTATGATGAACTGCAGTCCCTTATAACTGCTCAGCACTACCTGTGGAGATAATTTACCCTTTGACATCATCATCATAATCCTACCACACGGTTAAGGTGAGGGATCTAAACCACCATTAAAAATACAGAGCCCTTAGAAGCTATAGAGGACCTGGGGTGTTAGGAGATATTTTTGTTTAAGTGTCATCATGTCAAGGGGCGCACGCACGCACACGCACAAAAACGATGCCATTAAATGAGCAAAGGAAGGTGGTATGAGGAAAGAGAGAAGAGCTGAGAGAGACAGCGGAGAGGATCTCATTAAAGCAGCTCTTTTAACTGAGTTATTTTAAATGACAGCTCAACCAAACGCGGATTACACGCGAGGATAATCCGTCTGTGCTGTGGCACCGCTATCTTGGAACTCTTCTGGGGAGCGCAAGCGTGCGGAGAAGCGCCATTCATCTTCCGCGGAAGGAGAGCGATAGATGGGCACGCGGATGAAAAGATTCGCACTAAATATAGAACGGGATGCATGGAGAGGAAAAAAATTGAAAAGGGGATTAGAGAGAGCATGGGAGAGTGTCAATGTGCTCCGAGGGAGGCATGATCCTTGAAGAAATAAAAGTAACCTAAATGGGTATAAGCTATAATGAATACGATTTCACACATCTGTTTGACATTGATGAATTGCCTGCAAACATTGTCATCCAATTAATTTCAATGGGTAGCCTAAGTCAAGTCTACTTTCCAAGAATTACACCAGAAGTATTGTCAAAACACCCTATGACAAAAAGTTACTTTTTATTTGTGGTGATTTAAAAACAAATGTAGGCTACATTAAGAAAATTTTAAGAAATTGTGCTAATTTGCATGGGCCAACATGCGCCTGTGCGTTTTTTGTGCACCTTTGCCCTCCTGCATGGAAGGGCACGTGGCGAACTGCTGGTGCCCGTTATAACAATGGCAGTTTAGCAAACGGGAAAAGACAGATCGTTTATGCACCGAATCACTCCCTCGCCACATTTCTCTGCTCTCTTTCCATCTCTCCAGCTGGGCTTGACACAATTTACTCTCTGTCACGCATATATGGGCTTGAGCCTCTGCCAGAGAGCGCGGCTGATTGGAATACTATCCACAAATAGTCTCTGGCACAGACATCACAATCAATATCATACAGCGGATAAGAATCGTTTACAGGTTTTGGCAGAATGTATAAACTATTGGAGAGCATTGGTCGGGTGTTAACCGTTATTAACCGTTATGACCAGAACTTGTGCTGTTCCCAAAAACGAATCCATTTATGGGATCCTTCTATAGACAATCCATAACTTCTCCCCTGTCTTTCTAAAAAGTGTACACTGTACAGTTGAGCCTACACACATCTCATAAACAATCTCTCCCAATAGTTGATTTTCTCTTAGAGGCCCCAGAGAGATGTTGCCAGCAGTGGTGGAAAAATTACTCAAAAGTCATAGTTGAATAAAAGTAAAGATACCTTAATAGAAAATGACTCAAGTAAAAGTGAGTCACCCAGTAAAATACTACTTGAGTAAAAGTCTAAAAGTATTTGGTTTTAAATATGCTTAAGTATCAAAAGTAAATGGAATTGCTAAAATGTACCTAAGTATCAAAAGTAAAAGTATTAATAATTTCAAAATCCTTATATTATGCAAACCAGACAGCACAACTTCTTGTTTTATTTATTTATGATAGCCAGAGGCACACTACAACACTGACATTAATATACAAACAAAGCATTTGTGTTTAGTGAGTCCGCCAGATCAGAGGCAGTAGAGATGACCAGGGATGTTGTCTTGATAAGTGCGTAAATTGGACCAGGGAAAATGTATTGAGTAAAAAGTACATTATTTTTTTTAGGAATGTAGTGAAGTAAAAGTAAAAGTTGTCAAAAATATAAAAAGTAAAGTACAGATACCCCAAAAAACGACTTAAGTAGTACTTTAAAGTATTTTTACTGAATTACTTTACACCACTGGTTGCCAGTAGGCCTACAACATAAGTGATGAGAATACTTTTCGTTTCATCTAGAATAAGAACAACACCCGTGAACTCTGCCCTACATTTCCATTCCATCTTCATAAACACATTTAATTAGTTTTCAGAGAGCTGAGACAAACAACAAAACATAAACATACCCGTTTGGATGTTATCACGCGCAGAGTCGAACCCAGTCAGGACGCATGGGCAAGCAATGAGCTCATGTGGTTACATCAATGCACAAACAAACCCTCACACTCTTTCTGGGGTAAAAGTGTCCTCGGTATGTTTCTCTGTGCGCCTGTCTGTCAATCCACAGTCATCGGTAAAATCACCCCGGTTGAAGAGGCACTACCCGCGGTTAAGATCATGCTGCTCCGCTAACGGGAAAGCCGAATCCTCCCTCTGACAACTGTACGGTACTGTATCCCTCCCTTAGCCCGTGATATCAACTCCTCACACACACCCCGTTCTCTTCTCCCCGCTCACTCCCTCCCTTTCTATCTCCCTCTGTGTGTGTGCAGCCCAACCTCACATTCGTCAGCACGGTCTTCCGTTATGCTTCTCTCCTCCCTCTGCTTATTGAACAGTCGCTGCAGTTGCAGAAGGCTGATTTAACAAGGAGGGAAGAACAAGAGTAATGAGTGAAGAGGAAGCCACAAAGAGAGACTAAAAAGGCAAGCTCAATTACTCAAATTAGAAATGCCATAAGGGCATGTTACAGCAAATGCTGTAGGTATGTTTTAGCACTTGATCATGACTCTCAGTTCCATTACATTACACATAAGTGTCATTGGACAAAGGCATCTTCTGTACAGGGGAGTTTTGTTAAGAGCCTCAAAGCTCGGTCTGAACATTAACACGCATTGGTTGCTGTAAGGTTTTGGAAGCATAAGGAGCTTATCTTCAGGGGTCTCCAGGCATAACTGACATAAGCAGGTTTTTGGGGGGAACTCAGGGTCAATTTACTGTTGAGAGTTAGAATAGTAGAATACACAAGGTGCAAGTTAGAAAATTGGTTATGCATCAGTAGTTTTTCGATTGTTATGTCAGTCACCTGACAGTCACTCAATTAGCCATGTCAGTGTAGTATCTTAACAGTCTAGAAACGCTGACCGTTGCAAAAAGTAGGAAACTTGGCCCTAAGATTTTGCTGATGTGGCAAAATGGTGTAATAGATGATCTTTACTCTACTTTGCTCAAAACATCTGGAAAGCATTACTGATGTTCATGGAAGGACGATATGGGGAGAGGGGAGAAAAGACTAGGGATTGGTTTTTTAGAATCACACCATATTACGTCATAAAGGATATAAAACCATGTCTTGAACAATAGAATAAGGAGAATAGCTAATCAGATTGGCTCGGGCTGTTTTCTAGATACCTGCAGGTATCTGTCAAAATTCGATGCTGTAAACTCTTTGTTATAATAAACCTTTATAATCAAAGTACAGTGTCGGCGGATCTTCTTATCACTACGGCATTACCAGCAAAAGCTCGGTCTTGTTCACTACATTTAATGGCGACGAGGTTTTTGTTTTATTGTTCTTTGGGACGTGCTACGTCTCTTCTTTGCATTCCATTCCTGGGCTACAAAACGACTACCGCTCAAAGAAGCCGGCAAATATAAGGTGAGTTTAATCCCTTACATTGGGCGCTGGCCGTTTTGTGAGTCCAGAGAGTGTGTGCGTTAGAGATGTACCGTTAAATTACTTATGCGTGCATTTTGCTGGTTCTTTTTGCTGTGTGATAGGAATTCCGTTCTAAATTTTCTAAATTAGTTTGCGTTGAGAACAACGCAGAAAGGGGGGAGAGTCTATAGACATTATTGACACTGGGCACACATATTTTGGCTTGGAAAAAGTGTGAGAGAGTGTCCAAGGAAAAGCATGATGGAATAAGGTCAGGAAATAAGTAAATGAGTATACTTTTAGGGCGCCGTTAATTTAAGGAAGCCCTTGTAACACAAGGCGATCAATATGATGGGCCATAAATCTTGATAGTTATTAGAATTAACTCTCAAGTCTGTTCTGGGAACAGTGAGTTTGTACGACATATATTAAATTGTATGTTACCTCTTGGAATATGGTTGACGGATTGTATGTCCAATGTGACCTCTCATTTAATGTCGGCAACTTAAGGTAGCAGAAATTTAGCAAAATAATTTAAAAGACAAAAGGAACGGCGATAAGCAAGCTTGCTCTGTATAAACGGATCCGGTGTGTGTGTCTGAGAGGAGGAAAAGCACATTTCTCTGTCAGCGTGTGTGTGTGAAACAGAGTGAGTGTGGCTGCGTGCTTGATGAGTTCCAGAGTGTGTGTTGACTAAGACTAAGGACCAGGGGTTTTAGTCTCTTGTAAATAAATGTGTTAGGTATTTTTGTTTTCAAATGTTAAGCCCCTAGAGTAAAAAAGTTAAAACCCCTACAACACAGTTAAGGTTAAATATCTTATGAGTCTCTGTTTGTGAGAACGTTTGTAATTCTTAAACTATATAAACTATGAGCCCCCTGGAAGGACAATAAGTTTAAAGATCTTATGAGTCTCTATAAAAAGAGAACGTTTACTAACGAATCATGAGCCTACAGGGAGGACTTTTTTAAGAGTGTATAGAGATGTTTTGTAATTGATAACAGCATAACTATAAATCTGCAGATAAGTGAAAGATAACAAGCTTGGTAGTGGGTTTGTGTTCTGTGTTCTGTATGTTCTATGTGTTCAGTTTGTGAGCTCTGTTAAAGTCTTAAGTGTTATTGTCTATGGGAGAAGAGAACGGAGCAACAGTCTATAGCTCCTTCCACTCTGAAATCACATTGGTGACTGAACTGCGCACGCGTAGGATTCATGAGTTTAGCCACTCCCCTGCACTGAACTGGAGAGAGAACGGGAGAGTCCGTTTTCAGTGCAGACAAAATAGAAAACGGGAGGGGGAATTTTGCACACAAATCTTCTCTTGAATTAACTATTGCTTGACTGTAAAACTGTTTTGTTGATAATCGGTTGAGTTGGTGAATGACAGATATATTGACGGATTAATAATAATAATAATAAAATAAATGAATAAAATAAAATGTTATTGAGCTATTTATAATATTCCTGAATTAAGCTGTTTGCTTATTTCTTAGCGTGAATGTGGAAAAAATATATATACACTAAACTCTTCTTTGTGCTTTTGTCTTTCTGTCATACGAGAGACGAGAAGGAGGAGACAGAGAGAGAGAGAGAGGAGGGGCTGACATCAACTGACACCAGTGACGGCAACCCAGTCCAAATCAAGGCCAGTGCTGTTATTGTTCACAAATCTACTTTCCCTTACAGGATATAATTGATACATTGTGTTTACATAGAATATTTCATGTTGTGACCATTTCGCAAGAGCTTGGCAACAGACTGATGAATTTATGTAATTGATAATTGCACATTACAGTTTCCGTGAATGACTTGTATTGATTAGAGTTGTCTTGAAATCCAGCATTAACATTATTCTGTAAAATTAAGGTAATTAGGTGCTTATTAAGCAATTGGGTTGTGAGTTGGTACAGATCTTTTATTTTTTTAAATTGCTCTGGAGTTGACTACTTTCCTTTACCTTTCCTGATCGGATGTGGTAAGACTGCCACCAATCAATAATTTGGTAAAATAAAATTCACAAACAAATTGATATATTGATTGAATTGATGGATTGATTATTGTTGGTGTATTGATTGATTGAATATTGTTATTGAATGGAAATTATTAGATTAATTGATTAATTATTTTTAATAAAAAAAAAAAAAAAAAAAGGAGGGAAACAAGAGGGAAACACATAACATAGTCATTACAATGGGGGAAAAAGGACATCAAAACTACAAAAGCAATTACTCCTCTTCATGTAGTACAGAATAGTAATCCTCTAGTTAATGGTATAGCAAAACTATCTGAGAAATGGAATAAACGTTGGCCTGACATTGAACAACCATGGCCATTGGAAGGCACTCTTAACCCAGACGTCATCAAGATAACGCAAGTGCTTGTATCCACGTATAAGGCAGAACAAAAGAAGGGGAAGAAGGGAAAACTTCGCAAAGAAAAAAGACAAAGAGAGCTGGATGTTCTTAAGCTGTTTGAAAATGAAGGACAAAAACTGATAAAAGATACAAAAGACAAGAGAGACAGAGGTACAGAGAAAATGGCAAAAGAGGTGAAGGTGACAGAAAAACTAGTGGCAGAAGTCAATACACCTTTCTCATATATGGATTCAGCAAAAACACCCCCACCTTATGAGAAAGAAGCCAAGTTTAAGGACGTTTATCCTCAGCTTCCAGTGATCATTCAGGAAGGTGATTATTGCATCAGAGATGAGGATGAACGAATAATAGAGAGAGGACAAGCAGAAACGACCATAAAGATGAATCCAAACTCCAAAGGCAGGAAGACAACGAGATGTCTGGAGACTAAGGGTAGAGTGAGATCAAGGAGGATGGAACTTGACGATGATGATGATGATGATGATGATCAGAGTGATTCAGAAGAGATCATGGTGGATATGACCCTGTCATCAGACAGAGGTTGGCCAGAGCGGAAAGAAGGGGTGATGGAAGTTGGAAGAAGAAGAATACAAGCGATTCAAGCCCTGATGAAAATGAAGATGGAGACAGCGATGAAGATTTGGAGACTAAAGGTGCTTCATATTCAAGAGGATTTTATCCTCCAATGACTAACACAGAAGAAGTAGAAAGAGATATAGACCGATGCGTATCATACCTGTATAAGGCCAATAACTTAGAAGAAGTAAAAGAACTGGAAGAACGACTCAAAAAGCTGAAGACAAAGGAAAAGAAGCTGCTGAGAAAAGAATCCCAAGAATCTGAGAAGAGATATACATTGAGGCCAAGGAAAGATGGCACTAGTAAGAAAATTATGCGGTGATCATTCGAGGACAAAACCTAGAATATAAGCCTTTGCAGAACACCGATATGTCAGATATACTTGAGAAGCTGCCTACTCTTCAAGATGGAGCATATCCTTGGATTTCAAAGTTGGAAGAAATTACGGTGGGAACACAGTCTGCCATAGGAGACATTAAGAGACTTTTGGCTAATCTCCTTGGGATTCCAGGCATGGAAGAAATTTTTCAGAGAGCTGGACTTCATAGATACGTGGGAACTGCTGTGAATGATCCTGAATTGTTGGCTGCAAGCAGGAATCGGCTGTGGAGAGCACTGAAGGATACGTTTCCAACCAATGTGCATCCTGACAACATTCTGATTGACCCACTAGGACAACAAGAAAATCCGAGAGCCTACGTGTCAAGAGTTCATCAAGTGTGGAGAAATATTACCGGAAATGATCCAGATATGAGTCAAATTGAGCAGTCAATCTTGAGAGCTAAACTACAGTTGGGACTGCCCTTACCGGTAAGGAGCAAACTGGCAGAAGTGGTTGGACTTGGAAGCATGACAAAAGGTGTCTATACAGATCATATAGCCCATCAAGTGGATCTGTACCGGAAAAAGGAACACAACCAGAAAGAACAGGACCAAGAAACTCTCAGAAAACTCAATCAAATACAACTGGTTGAGAAGAAGAAGGAGAAGAGAAGCTTTGGTTATGCAGAATCAGTGTAAACCAAATAACAATCACTGCTACAGTTTCAACTGAACAAGGTCAAATGCAATTATACCAGCCACAACTAGTGGTACAAGTTGTTTCATATCCATAGATAGTGTCTGGAAAGAAATAATTTCAGAGGAAGATACAGGAGCAAGTGAAGATCATCTGGAGGACAGGTGAATCCTTTAGAGGAAAGGAGCAAGAATTCTGGAGGTGCCCAGAAGATCCGAAAAGGAGGAGTTTCAGCTGATAGCACCAATTAGAGAAGAAGAGAAAAAGATCCAACAATGGAAGTGAAAGTAAACAATGGACTATGGGAAGTGATGATGGATAGCAGAAAAGCTTTTATCCGTGTTCAGCCTGAAGAGGTTACACATCTCACGATGTCAAATCAATTAATTATGAGAAGAACTTGGAGTGAAGATCAGCGATTTCTGAAAATCATGATTTCGGCTCAAGGACAAGGAGAGCCACAAGCTGTACGGATAACACACGAATCTATTTGCAGTGTGAAGATGGATTCAGACCCTATGAAAGAGGAGATGTTGCAACAAGTTCCAGAATTTCTGTGGTCTCAACACAGTACCGATATTGGACTTGTGAAATCAGCCCAACCGGTGAAAGTTGAACTTCGACCAGGAGCTAGACCTCCTTGGAAGAATCAGTATCCATTGAAAGATGAAGCAATCCAAGGAATTGAACCAGAAATTGAAGGACTTTCGAAAGCAAGTATTTTGAAGACAATAGAAAAATCGTTAGAGTAGCAATCAATTATTGTTTTGGAGAAACCATGATGATTTAGGAAGCTATGGGTTAGCTTATGTTGTAAAAGGGGAGATTAGGATAAAGATCACAAAGGAGTAGAGTTTTTGGGAACCATATTTTCTTGAATAGATTGGCTATGTCATAGGTAGGTGCATAATCTGTCTGGAAAATGTTTGATTGTTATTCTTGGTTACATTCATATACCAAGTGGTGCATAAGATGTTCAACTAAGCTAAAAGATGCTCAGTCGGTTGCAAAGTTATTGTGTAAAGAAGTCATCAGCAGGTGGGAATTTCCCGATTTAATATCCTCAGAAAATGGGAAAGAGTTTTGTGAATAAATCAGTGAAATGGGTTTTTGAAAAAAAATAAAATAAAATTGAGAAAGATAAAATTGGAAAAAGTCAGACTAAAATGTTATGAAAACTAGGGTTGAAATAACTCTAGGAAATTTGGAATATCTGATTGTGGGATGATTATATTATTGTGATGAATCAAAGGGGGGAAATGGAATTCATATCATTTTTGGAATTCTTATATTATTGCTGATATTGATGTTTTAATTTGCATGTGTTGTTTTGCAAAAGATACTGTTTGGTATTTTCTTTTCTTCCAGAAGCATATGGGGGAATATGTAGAGGGACTCAAATACTCAAACATGGACAATATGAATGGACTGGAGGAAGTGGAACAAGGAAGGAGTGGAAATGTTCCGATTCCATCATCAACGTCGCATTGAAAGACGACACTGTGGAGGAGATGAAGTGTAGTGGACTACATTCCAGTGTTATATTCTTACTACATTCCAGTGTTATATTCTTTCTGTATTAATTTCTGAACAATTATGTTTTCTGTGTTGGGTACATGTGGGGACCTCAGATGTTTTTGTTTATTTCGTTGAAGTTTAGGGATATGGGGTCTAGGCAAGGACAGAGAGAATCCACAGGAGGGTCCGATGGGTCGACCAGCCTGAATGTGGACATTTTGATTGTATTTTGTTTGCTGGGGTTTTCATATGTATTCAATTGCATCATAGCTTAAAATGTATTCATGAAGATGTATGAATTGATCTGGAGTACTTAGGTGGTCGCCTAGGGCAGAGGGGCCGTGAGAGAATTTTCCTGTCTTGACTGACTGATGGATATTTGGAATGAAAGCTGCCAGACAGGTTTTTCGCTCTTACACTCCATGACAATTCATTTACACTCCATGACAATTTATTTACACTCCATGACAATTTATTTACACTCCATGACAATTTATTTACACTCCATGACAATTTATTTACACTCCATGACAATTTATTTACACTCCATGACAATTTATTTACACTCCATGACAATTTATTTACACTCCATAATAATGTATTTACACTACATACAAAAATGTGTCTATATAAACATGTGTTTAATCTCCATAAATCTTGGTTTATTGTTAAAGTTACTCAAGAACAAAAATTGTTATTTGTCATAATCCTATTCTTTTTGTTTTCGAGACTTAATTAGTCTCGAAGGGGGGAATATGTAGTATCTTAACAGTCTAGAAACGCTGACCGTTGCAAAAAGTAGGAAACTTGGCCCTATCAGCTAACATGTTTTAGATTGCTGGCTAGACTAACAATCTAAACTTGTAGTAATCATAGCTAAATAAGGACCGGGCACGCAGGGCACATGCACCCAGGTGCCCTGACCTTCAGGGGGCCAACATTGATGGGGTGGGGGCAACAAAATCTTGCTTAGGGCCCCCAAAAAGCTAGAGCCAGCCCTGCTTATCTTTAATATCAGCAGGGCATGCGCCAGAAGGAATCAGTTGGATGGGCATTCGGTTTTATAGTGGAGCACGTGCAAAAAATTTTTTTAATGGGCGTGATAGTAAAGACCATAGGCAGCGCATGAGTTTCAAGTTTGGGTAAGCTTCAATTTATCCTACCATTTTTACCAACCTGCATGCAAGTTATAATTTTCATATGCGCATTTTCGTGTAACAGTTTCATTTCAACAATAACGTTTTCGTTTCTCAAAATCATTGTCACGTGGTTAATCATAAAAATCGATTGAAATGATACAAAACTAAAAGTTAAAAGTCAACTAATGTGAGAGCACCAGCCTCTGCCATATGGACACATTGATACACCATGATCAATTGGCTGCTAAAGAAATTAGTGCATGGAACTCAGAGATAGCCAATCGGCCAATGCAGTAGTAGGCTTATAACTTCCATCTTCAACTAAGTAAAATACATAGGCCTAAAGCCGACAAAATAAAAACAGAAAACATCCTAAAGAAAATGCAGGTTCTTTCAATCGCATTCAACTCTCTACTCCACCTTGCTGCCTCCATTTCTATCTGTCTTGACTTGAGCTATCCCTAGTGAAGTGCAACATTGTATCAAATCAATCAGCCAACATTCTATCAACTAGCTTATTCCGGGCCCTCAGAGCGTCCAGCACCAGTAAGCTCGGGACAGACAGCTGTTTTTACGGAAGGGAAAAGTGTTCAGGTATTTTATGATGTTTCCACTGGATAAATGGGATCATCATTACATTTTGCTCTTTCACACTGAGGCTTGGTGATTATCGAGACCGAGACCTGGAGTGTTTTTCAAATACTGTGAGAAACTATTATCATTCGCAATGGATGTAAACATTTTATAAAATAAAAATAAAATAAAAGATTTCGTTGACATTGTGTGAGGTGAAGAAAAAATGACTGAGAAGCTCAGTTTATCAGTGGTGGATGTGGCGAGTCAAGACAATCAGAAATCACCAAATGGGTCCATGTAGCGCACAGCAGGCCAGGTACTTCAACGGCTGCTCAGGCACATGCTCATTGCTCACATACAGCATTCCAAACAAAAGACAATGAAAAAGATGACAAAGCTCTTAAATAATGGTTACGAAAAAAACGAACTTTCTCACAAGTGTAGCAGGTTGTGAACTCCGCAAACGTTTCCACTCCGAGAATGAAAACGGTAAATGACAGAAATGTATGTAACCAAATATACAGGGATTAACGGTACATTTATTACATGGTGACATGTAATGTGGAATTCATACAAATAAACAAAGGTCAAACAATTCATACAATGAAATAATGAATGCGCAAGAATTGTCAGGCGACAGCTGACCGCATTCTGGAGATCTGAGGGCATGCATTCTGGAGAGAGATGCGTCATATCTTCGTCACACACCCCTCCACCTTCTTGTCTCAACATTTAAAATGATACTCAAGACACATCTTCAAACATATTTTTGATGCTTTTCACTGACAGCCGCAACTCAATGATCTAGGCCTATTGCCACGCATGCTGCCCAAATTGCGGGCTTCTGATTTGAAACAATCCACAGCTATTTTTTTAAAGAAGCGAATGATCCTCTGTGGCCAAGTCATGCTCTCTGGTGAAGTATTTTGAATGATTTTATTTAGACGGGAATAACATTTACATTTACATTTTAGTCATTTAGCAGACGCTCTTATCCAGAGCGACTTACAGTTAGTGAATACATATTTTTTTATACTGGCCCCCTGTGGGAATCGAACCCACAACCCTGGCGTTGCAAACGGCATGCTCTATCAACTGAGCTACATCCCTGCCGGCCATTCCCTCCCCTACCCTAGACGACGCTGGGCCAATTGTGCGCCGCCCCATGGGTCTCCCGGTCGCGGCCGGCTGCGACAGAGCCTGGATTCGAACCTGGATCTCTAGTGGCACAGTTAGCACTGCGATGCAGTGCCTTAGACCACTGCGCAACTCAGGAGTAATTATATAATTAATTATTTTATTTAGAAGGGAGTAATTATATAATTTTGGTAAAACATCAACTTACTTTGGGGAAGCCAGCATCCGAACAGTGCACTGTGCGTGCACCCACCAACTTTCCTTTCCATTTCGCAAGAGGCTGATACAAGAGATCTGTATATAATGATGAGATGTCCATGTCTCCGCCCTACACTCTAAAAATTAGGGGTTCAACAAGGGTTCTTCTAAGATCCTCAAAGTTTGTTGAAGAACCTTAGGGTTCTTGACACTGAAAATGGCCCCCAAAAGGTTCTTCCAAGAACCCCATAGGAGGTGGGGTTCATCGAGGAACCTAATTAGTTGGTGGGGGTTCTTGCAGGAACCTAACTGCCCAACTGAAACATTTGGATTTGAATTTGAAAGGACAGCAAGTGCAGGCACTTAACTGAATAATGTAAAGATCTCCTCAATTTAAGGTAAGGTTTTTCCCTTGTATGATCTAAATTGATATTGTTTTATGATGATACCATCTATCTTTTCATATTTGTGTAAATCTTTCTAAAACAGAAAATGGACACAATTCAATGGATATCAATCAACAAAAAGGTAAGAATATGTATGCTATACGAATATGTTGAAAGCTAGCTGTATTGGGTACAGATGACTGAACTTTTGTGTCTGTCTGCAGGTATACAGATGAGGAGGCATACAAAAGGTATGTCAATTGGTATTAGTATGTTATGCAGATCACATGTACCATCCTCCTCCCTTACGGCTTCAATGAGAATCCCATAGGACTCTACATTATGGACAAGGTATGTGTATGAAAACCATTATCAAAACAGTTTTTTCCATTCACCACAAAATCCAAGGTATAAATACTGTCTTGTGCATGTTTTGTTAATCATCTGAATAATTACAATTTTTTGGATTCACAGACTTCACCCTCCCTACACCTCTGATGAATATAACAGGAAATCTGTTTGATTACCATGCACTGCAAAATCATTCTGGCTATGAATACGGAGAACATCAACATGCCAGAGGATATTGGACTTGGGGCTCTGCTGGGAGTTTACCTCATATTTTGATTTTTTATTCTGCTTTGCTGCTAAAATCATAATAAAACACTGACAACTCAAATATTTTGTTATTGTTGTGTATTATTATTAATAATAGGGGAGGGCGTAGTTCAAAAATTAACCCCAAAAGGTTTGAGGATCCATTAAAAGGGGTTCTTTGAAGAACCCTTTTAAAATGATTCTTCGAATAACTTACAGGGGTCCCACCCCCAGTTTCAATTTGAAGAACCCCTAAAGGATACTCCAGGAACCTTTTCTTTTTAGAGTGCACAGCCAATAAACAGAACATTTAAGGTACTTAGACTATAAGGAGTAACTTTAGGCTGCTTTAGTCCATTATTGGGCTTGGTCTGTTTGTATGGAAATTGAAATTGTGTGCGTCTGTGGGGGGGCATTGTCTGGGTTCAGTCAGTCATGGACAGAAGGGTTGTTGATGTTGACGGGCTTAACGTATGTGTATGTCGACAGGTTTGTATGGAAGTTGTCTGGGGTTCGTGTTAGGCAGGGGTCGCCGTTGTAAATTCATATTTCATAAAGCCTATCCAGACTTCTCCATAATTCAGAGCAGCCTGTCTGTGAAGGGGACAGGCACCCCCAGGGAGCATAGGTACACGTACACCAGCATATTGCTGTCTGTGACCAGAAGATAGCCTGATTTGCCTTGACATAAAAGCAGCTGTGACCAACTAGCAGCCACTTTTGGGGTGTATGCCGAATCAGAGGAGGACTGAACTTGTCCAATAATAAAATGCTAGTTTTTGTTGCAAAGCGTTTTGCTTCGTGTTCACTAACGAATACACCCCAGGTACACAGACAAACAACCACCCCGGGTCACAAATTGTGTGGAATAGATTGAACAGCATACCTTCCCCAAAGCTGACTTAAGTTAGGTCCAGCTTCATACTTCAATTTAGCTTTGACCATAGAAAGACCATAGTGTAATCGTAGGGCACGTCCGCTCTTTGATCACACTCTGGGTCTTGACCAACAACCAACTTCAAATGGCAACCAGTCCACAGTGAAGACAGGAGCGCTTCTATGCAACAGTAGACAGAAAAGTACTTCAGAAACACACAGTGCACTCATCTTGGAAATAAAGCTCTAAAGGTCATGGGCCGGCTTCTGATTGAAACTGGGGGAGAAAAGTCCACTTGAAATTGGACTGATGGTATACAGTATAACTGTCAATAAATAATTACAGCTTTCAGTGAAGTAAGAGAGAGTGTGATTACTTAATTCACATTTATTTGTATATATATATTTTAACAAAATAAATCCAAACCTTGAAATTGTTAACATTAACACCTCAACAAGAACCCAACTTAAACCAGAACAGTGATCTAGAAAAGCTCTCTGTAACCATCACATTCCCATCAATATGATCAGATTCCTATAAGATCAATGCCTAGGATGCATCCCAAATGTTATTCCCTATATAGTGCACTACTTTCCCCCAGAAAAGTAGTGTACTACTAGCAGTAGGGCGCCATTTTAAACAACCTTGGATACCAAACAGCATGGGTCACAGCAGGAGAATTGACAGAGAAAACTAAACCAAGAGATCCATGACAAAGTACAACTAGAAGAGGTTGTCCAGGGCAGGCAAAACCTTAGTCCATAAACACCTGGGCAAAACGCTGGATGGTTACTGATAGGAAATCCCACCCATGACCCAAAAGATCTGATGTATCAAAATGTCATCCCATTTAAATGCACCCAGTTAACCCGTCGGACTGAAAAGTGATTACAAATCACACTGAAGATGGTGTTAGTGCATCAGGATTTTCAGAAATAAATTAAATCAAAATCACACCACCTCTTAAAAAAAATGAAAAATAAACTCTTAGAAAAACAGTGAACAGATCAATCAGTGCAAACATTTTTTTCTCAATAAAGTGAACTTAAGTGAACTTAAAAACAGTAGTGATGGAACGCATTGCTTTTAGTTATGTCCTTCATTTGAGTGAATTAAAACATGTTTCCCGACCCAGGCTGCATTATAAAAGTAGTTTATCAACACCTTCAGGGGAAATTGACAGTGATTTTCCTATTGGAAGAGGAAGAGCTGGAACAGTCTAAGTCAACATCCCAAACGGCACCCTATCCCCTATATAGTGCACTACTTTTGATCAGGGCCCTAGTCAATAGTGCACTAAATAGGGAATAGGGTGCCATTTGGGACAAATCCTAAGAAACATTGGCCAGTGCCACAATAAAAGGTTCCCTAACTTTGCAAACAGCAATACTCAAGATGATACCAGTGCATCCCAATTCTAAATACACAAAAATATTTTCAATAAACCCCTCATAACAGAAAAGCAGGCAGGCACTTGTAATTCAGTGATGTAAATATAAATAAAAAGGTGACTAAAGTAGCTTATTAAGAAAGTAAACTGACAAGAAAATAAAAAAGTGCCTGAAAAATGTGTTAGTTTTGTGCCCAATGCTGCCCTCACTAGTTTCTTATATCGAAGGAGTATGGGGATGGAACTTGAATTAATAAAAGGGAAATTTAATCGATCTCACACTATTCTAAAGATGAATTTACTGTATTACAAATATATGTACAGAGAGGCCCCGCTAAAAGCTTAAACCCAAACAAACCGACATTAAAATAATTTCAACATAAATAGTACAAAATAAAATATAAATATTCACAGGTGACCGTAAGTCATTTTTTTGGGGGGTTTGGGTCAATCAAAAACCCAACTAAATCACAAACGACAACCCAAAAGAAAAAAGAAAAAGGGTGACACCACACGTTGCCCTGTGTTATGAACATGCTGAAGCACCAACATTACTTCCCCTTCCCTACGTGACAGTGGTTGAGGTGGTTTAAAAGCGGTCCAAACCCCAGGACCGTGGTCCTAGCCAAGTCAATCACGGAGCACAGTCACAGTGACCACGCCCATCAGGTGCAAGTGTTGAGCTGCCACGGTCGGTGTGTTAAAATGGGTCTCAAAGCGAGCGAGGGAGGGAGGGATGTCGGAGAGAGGGAGAGAAAGCATCCTGGAAATGTATATTTAAGTTTGTGTTGCTTCCAGCGCTCCAAAAGGCCAGGATGTCATGTTGTCATGTTGTCTCCGCGCAGACTGGCGCACGTCACCCCCTGTGGTGGACAGAAGAAAGACTTCATTCAACCATCAGCTAGGATTATAGGGCTTTTTCAATGGGAGAATCTTAATTGCATTTCTTTGATTCCTCGCGTCCTGTCACCTCCTTCTCAAGACCCATTGAATGAGACGGTCAGAGGTCCATCCCCTCTGATCGTCCAAGTCAATGGGTTGAGAAGTAGGCGAGAGAGGACGCGAGATTCTCCCAGTCTGTCTTTTCTCGATCCCTCGCATCCTCTCTCCTCAAATTGCATTGGAGAAGGACCTTTGGTCCATCTCTTCCAATATGGTTGAGAAAGAAGCGAGGAATCGTGGAAAGACAAATGAAGATACTAGGACTGTCCACACAGTCTGACAACTAGAGGAAAGATGATAGAAGAGGTTCTTCAAGATGGACAGATTCTGTCATCATCCTTGACAATCACAGACAGACAATGCTTCATAAAAAAAACTGCAGACAATTCACTATTGAGCGTTCGAGTCAACACTTGCGCCACAATAAAAAATTACTCAATTCTTTGTGAGTAGAAATGACTGGAGGGAGAGAACAGTTGAGATGAGTTGTAAGAACAATGAAGAGATGGTCAGAGACCACAGAGGAGAAAGGAAAGATGTATAGAAAGGGCTGAGAGAAATAAGAGACAGAAAAGTGGAGGTCAGAGAGAGGACAGGGAAAGACAAAATAGAAAGAAGAATGGAGTGTGTGATCAACCTGGTACAGCGGGAGGGTCAGTGTGCACACGCTCACTAGGGCTGACCCCCTTTTGTTGACTGGTCGATTGTTTGGGCGATAGGCTGTTGGACGACCGAGACTTCTTTAGGCCGAGCAGTCGCAATTATTTTTTCACGGTGCAGAAGACACCCGTCTGATTCGCACCCGTCTCAGTGGACTATTCCATTGCAGAGGCCACAGGGATGGCACAGTCCATCACTCTAAGACATGTGATACTGAAATTGTATATGGTTATATTATGTAAAAATAATGGTGCAACACTAATACATCTAATATTTTATAACAAATGCACTTTCTCCCGCGTTGGATCTTCAGTGCGCCGTAGAATTGGCACCTTTCCCCATGTTGCTATGTGCATAATAGCAAAGTTAGCCAGCATATTGGGATTGAGAACAATGCGGTGAAGGCAGCAGCAGCAGAGATGAGAAAACAGCCCTTGCCTTAGCCTAATTGTCTAAGAAAATTGAGGAGCGAGGAAACCAACTTAATTAGGTCTAATCAATAGCCTAACTGGTAAATGTGCCTAGCTTTGTAAATCATCCATATACATCTACAGAAATAAGACCGATCCTGCTTCTGTTGCCTGTTTGAGTGTTTGTTTGATAGCCTACTGATTCCGTGAGCGCCAAGCCTCATGCATCGGCAAAATGTCGGATAAAGCAATTTCACAGATTCGGCTGTTTGTAATCTTTGCTATGGTGTAATAAAGGCGTTTAAAAAAGTGTGTTAGAACAGACTGGTATTACTTATAATTTATTTAGTGTTTACATTGTTCCAAACAGGCAGAAAGATTATATTGTAATCTATCAGCACCTGTTTGTCACACATAATATACACACAGCTCTCGCTCCTATACCCTCCTTTTTCTATCTCCTTATTGTTATTATTACTATTATGATCATTATTATTATAATAAGTATAATTAGTAGGCTTAGTATAGTAGCCTTGTATAACCACCATTGAGCTGTAGGCCTAAGAGCGCGTCCTGTTTAGTCTTAATACGGTAACTTACTTAGGCCTATGTTTCAATATAGGCTACTGTATCAACCAATCAATCATTAGTTAATGACTTCACACAGCATACGAGACATTAATGCTTTGAAATGTAACCAAGCATTTTAGTTTTAAAATTAAATACAGCAAGCTTTGAATAATTTACCTAAACAATAAATAAACCGCAATTCACGAATGCATGCAACTGTTTTTAGTCTGCTGTAAGATAGGCTTTATATATACAGTTGAAGTCGGAAGTTTACATAAACTTAGGTTGGAGTCATTAAAACTCGTTTTTCAACCACTCCACAAATTTCTTGTTAACAAACTATAGTTTTGGCAAGTCGGTTAGGACATCTACTTTGTGCATGACAAGTAATTTTTCCAACAATTGTTTACAGACAGATTATTTCACTTATAATTCACTGTATCACAATTCCAGTGGGTCAGAAGTTTACATACACTAAGTTGACTGTGCCTTTAAACAGCTTGGAAAATTCCATAAAATGATGTCATGGCTTTAGAAGCTTCTGATAGGCTAATTGACATCATTTGAGTCAATTGGAGGTGTACCTGTGGATGTATTTCAAGGCCTACCTTCAAACTCAGTGCCTCTTGGCTTGACATCATGGGAAAATCAAAAGAAATATAGCCAAGTCCTCAGAATGTTTTTGTTGTTGACCTCCACAAGTCTGGTTCATCCTTGGGAGCAATTTCCAAATGCCTGAAGGTACCACGTTCATCTTTACAAACAATAGTACGCAAGTATAAACACCATGGGACCACGCAGCCGTCATACCGCTCAGGAAGGAGACGCGTTCTGTCTCCTAGAGATTAACGTACTTTGGTGCAAAAAGTGCAAATCAATCCCAGACCAACAGCAAACGGAAGATGCTGGAGGAAACAGGTAAAAAAGTATCTATATCCACAGTAAAACAAAATAGACATAACCTGAAAGGCCACTCAGCAAGGAAGAAGCCACTGCTCCAAAACCACCATAAAAAAGCCAGACTACGGTTTGCAACTGCACATGGTGACAAAGATCGTACTTTTTGGAGAAATGTCCTCTGGTCTGATGAAACAAAATAGAACTGTTTGGCCATAATGACCATCTTTATGTTTGGAGGAAAAGGGGGAGGCTTGCAAGCCAAAGAACACCATCCCAACCGTGAAGCACGGGGGTGGCAGCATCATGCTGTGGGGGTGCTTTGCTGCAGGAGGGACTGGTGCACTTCACAAAATAGATGGCATCATGAGGAAGGAAAATTATGTGGATATATTGAAGCAACATCTCAAGACATCAGTCAGGAAGTTAAAGCTTGGTCGCAAATGGGTCTTCCAAATGGACAATGACCCCAAGCATACTTCCAAAGTCGTGGCAAAATGGCTTAAGGACAACAAAGTCAAGGTATTGGAGTGGCCATCACAAAGCCCTGACCTCAATCCTATAGAAGATTTGTGGGCAGAACTGAATGCGTGTGCGAGCAAGGAGGCCTACAAACCTGACTCAGTTACACCAGATCTGTCAGGAGGAATGGGCCAGAATTCACCCAACTTATTGTGGGAAGCTTGTGGAAGGCTACCCAAAACATTTGACCCATGTTAAACAATTTAAAGGCAATGCTACCAAATACTAATTGAGTTTATGTAAACTTCTGACCCACTGGGAATGTGATGAAATAAATATTGTGATACAGTGAATTATAAGTGAAATAATCTGTCTGTAAACAATTGTTGGAAAAATTACTTGTGTCATGCACAAAGTAGATGTCCTAACTGACTTGCCAAAACTATAGTTTGTTAACAAGAAATTTGTGGAGTGGTTAAAACGAGTTTTAATGACTCCAACCTAAGTGTATGTAAACTTACGACTTCAACTGTATATGCCAATTAGGAATGAGGGGGATGATTAGGTGGCCATGATGGAATGTGGCCAGGTTGGGAGTTTAGCCAGGACACTGGGGTGAACACTCCTACTCTTACAATAAGCACCATGGGATTTTGATAGACCACAGAGAGTCAGGACACCCGTTTTAATGTCCCATCCGAAAGACCACACCCTACGCAGTGCAATGTTCCCAAATGTAATCACGGTTTGAAATGCTTATGTTTTAGTCAAATGTTACATCTGTTTGGGCTTCATTCTGTCAATTTGCAGTCTAAAAATGTTTTTTTATTATGTTACGGCCCCCCGGCCATCCGCTCAAGAAGAAATTGGCCCGTGTCTGAATCTAGTTGATGATCCCTGGTTTAGGGAAATTAGGGATTTTGGTTACAAAACGTTTCAGTCAGATATATATAAGAAACTAAATGGCTGAAATGATGCTTCAGCACGGACAGCGCAATAAACACTTGCTGTGCTGTGGTGCCTTTTGGCTGCAGTAGGGAGGAGAGAGAGACAACGTGCGGCAGTCACACAGGCACTCGCTGTCTTTTTTTGATTTTTTTTTTTTTACACAGTGTGACTATCGGGCTCTTTCTTGAGTCATTTGTGTGTCTAGCAGGAGGGTCAGAGTGTGTGTGTGTGTGCTCACCTGGTACAGGAGGGTCAGTGGGCTGTGGACTAGAGCAGAGTCAGGAGAGTCTGGACTTCACAGTCCACAAAGTTCTGGAAACGGGGCACCACATCACATCACATAATGAGCCGGCTGAAACAACCACAGTGAACCTCAACACCGGAACTACTACAGCAAAAACACCCGTGGAGAAAATCACAGTCATCTTTAGCCAACACATTACTGCAAATACTGATACACACTGGCAGACGGTACTGTCTGTCCGCTCAAAGCACTCACACCAACACAATGTAAGCTTCACCAAACACTGTCACCCAGTAGCCATTACCTGACCAGCTGACACAATCCAGACGGTACAAATAGGTCACATCTGCAGAGCTACAGCTATTCCAATCAGTTCAAATAAAATAACATATTTGGTAATGCATTCTTAACAGTTAGCAAAAGGTAGACAGTCATTCAGAGGAAGTGAGTGTCACCTGGTTGACGAGCCGTGTCCTCTGCTCCCCGGTCCAGTGTGGTGAGGCGTACTGGGAGAGGAGGAGAGAGCAGAGTGTTAAAGGTCAGACATACAGGAACACACTAGCATCCTTTTATTCCTCCACTGGGAATATGTGGGAGAAGAACAGGTGGGAGTGTGTTTGCTATGGTACAGTATGTCAGATGTGTGTGGGTGGTCTATGCATCTAGCATATCACCCACGTATATTAGTTTAGTATATTATATTGTTGATGCTGAATGTGTCATGTTGTTTGTGTGTTTTCATACCAAATGCCACTAGGACTTCTCCAGGGAACAATAAAGTTATTCAATGAATACGTTCTCTGCCTGTGTTTACCTGGTACGCATAGGCGGTTTGTGAGTAGCTCACGGGCATCTGTGGCATTATGACTCCTTGAAGGCCGTTGTACGAGTAAGGCTGAGAAAAGAGGAACATCAAATATATAAAAGTCTCTTCCCTCAGCGGAAGATTTAAGATGGTCAACTGTCAATCTGGTGTAATTTTAGGAGCACTTGTGTAGTTTTCTTGGGCCATGTTCAGCAGAGCAGAACGTGGTGGAACGTTATGTAGAAAAAACATGCTTCTGATAAGTAGAATAAGGAATCCCATCAGCTCTATTCAGGACATTTCTATCTGCAACGTTCCACAATGTTTGCCTACTGAACACGGTTGGCAGGTTTGGGTTGGTGCACTTTTGGGACCACTATTAGTCCAAAAGTGTGAACTATTTCAAGCCCATCTTCCAACACAGTGTCTGCGTTCTTAAAGGCACCCTGGGACCTGGTCAAAAGTAGTGTACTATATAGGGAATAGGGTGTAATTTGGGAGACAACCAGTGGCTTTGGGGTGATGTCAGTGCCATACCTGGATGTAGGGATTGCCCCCGTTGAGTACAGGTGAGGGCTGAGCCACGCCCACAGGAGAGCAGCAGGTGCAGTAGATGTACTGGGAGGGGCTCATCCAGGGGACCTGACCAACCAGTTGAGACGGCATGGAACCTGGGCAGGGCAAACAAAAACAAAATGCCAGATCTCACAATGCCTAGATGTGGTCAGCTAACCACATCATTTGATGTAGCAATTTGCTGTCTGACTGCAGTCGATGACCTGGCACGCCACCATTGGTTGATGCAATGCAACTTCTGCAATGTAGTCGACCTGGAACACGTTTAGCCACAACCCAGACTTCAGCAGTGGCAACAGAGTTCAAAAGACAAGGAATAAATAGCCACTACAAACACAGATATCGATGGACAAAATGAACACAAGTGAAGCAACACACACTCACGTGAGATCCTTTCCTTCATGATGGCTGGACCCAGCTTGAGTTTCCGCCCTTTAAAACTGATCTGTTGCTGCAGAGTAAACATGGTGAAGACAAAACACATTAAGCTTGTGAGTAGAACGAAGGTAAAGTTTTAAAGACTTGACTCCATTTAAGATGCGACCACGTTAAAATAAATGGTCTTACTTCAACGATGGTTTGGATGTCGACGTCTTCATTGAAGTAGACAAATCCATATCTACACAAAGAATGACATTGTTCCATATAAGGCAAGGTTTATTTGCATGAATCCAATTGTCTTGACTAAAGCCTACTAATTTGGGACTCACCCTTTGCAGATGCCTCCACGGTAAGTGATGATTTTCACTTCCTTCACAGCGCCAAATCTCGCAAAGAAGTCCCGGATTTCATTCTCATCCACCTAAAAAAAAGGGCAATATGAGCAAGTTAGATGTTGACTTTATTGGATCCATTAGGGAATTATTTTTGGTTTAGGATCAGTTTCATTCCAGTGAACTGGCCAAATGAAGCAGAGACTATCCCATTGAAACATTCTCACCCCCTCCAAAGTACACTTAATCACAGACAAAATAACCTCCCCATATGGAGGAGGCTCTGCATAATAACAAATAAAATCAAAGTTGATTTGTCCCTTGCACAGGATACAGCAGGTGTCAACGGTACAGGGAAATGCTTATTTGCAAGCTCTTCCTCAACAGTGCAGTGTCAATATCAAAATAGAAATAACATGTAAAAAAAAAAAAAAAAAAGTCAATATTTTTAAAAATCTATATAGATTTTTTTAATCCACATTTGCAATGCCAGTAAAAAAAGAACACAAGAATATACACTATAGCAGTTAGCTACTCACCTTCATATCGATTCCTCCGACAAAAAGCGTGTTTGGTGTCATTCTACCTTCAGGTAAAATATAACCATTTGACAGCTTCAAATTTGGGGACGTCTGAAATCCGTTTCTCTGTTTCTGAATATCCTGGAATAAAGAGAGTAAAGTAAATATTTCATTGGTCACCACTTCAGTTGCCTGGCACTTTCCTACAAGCAACCACAACAACCTGCTGAATTTGGCAGAAAGATATTAACTAACTTAACTACTGTAGGCATCTATTGTAGCCAGTATCAGAGTAGGCGTCAGTCATCATCAGATAGAGCAGTCACTCTCAAATGGTGGAGTCCGTAAATTAATTTCAGACAGCTTTCAAACATGATTGACCGGGTGCCGTTTCCCAAGTGCAGCGCAGCCGCTCTCTGTCTCTAGCGTGGTGAAGAAACACCAGCCTGGGGCCGCGTCCTATCCAATCGCGTGCATTTATGCAAATTAGTCTCATGAAGAGAGCCGCGTCTCATCAAATCGCATAAATATTTGCATATATCTTCGACAGTGAAAGACGGTGTTGGGACTGGGCGCAAGCAGCAGGCAGACACACGGAAATACGTCCATCAATAGACATTGTGAATGTGAGGATGGCTTGTTCAAAGAAAATAAAAGTTGATAGCAAAATTCGCATTTTCAAAGACTAGTGGACAGACAATCACGCACTCATTCTCCCCGCAACAAGTTCAAAACCAATGTGCCTGATATGCTCAGTCTGTAGCACTCGTAAAAAGTGCCAATGTGAAGCGCCACTACGACACAAAACACAGTGGTGAGAACGAGAAAAACACATCCGCTCAAAGCCCAGTATGCGAGGTCCACAAGTTATTGTGCATTCCCTGACAGCCCAAGAACGTGCAATGGAGTGCTCACTGAGAATAGCTTGGGTTTTGGGAAAACGCAAAAAGCCATTTACTGACGCAGAGATGGTTTAAGAATGCATGAGTGAAGTTGTTGAGACCTTGCTTGATGGTAAACAAAGAGATGAGCTGAAGGAAAATATCAAAACAGATCCCACTGTCAGATATTACAGCAATGAGAATAATTTAAAATATTAGCTGAAGATGTGATTTCACAACTTGATGACGCCATTCAGAAAGCACCATCCATTTCTTTAGCTGTGGATGAATCAACAGATACCCCCGATAATGCCCAGCTTCTGGTATTTGTGAGATTTGATGACAAAACAAAAAAGGAATTCTGTGAGGACCTGTTGGGTTTAACAACTCTTGAAGCACACACATGAAGAGGACATTCATGAGGCCATCAAAGGGATGCTGACAAAAAGGGGGATAGATCTGAAGTCGGTGGTCTCCATCACCACAGATGGAGCTCCAGCGATGATAGGAAGAGGGAGGGGACTGGTTGCACGTTTGAAAGAGGACCGCCCTGACCTGACATCTTCCCACGGCATCATCAACCAATCTGTCCTGTGTGCCAGTCTGGGAGAAGTGTATGCTGAGGTCATGACAACAATGATGAAACTGATTAACTTTTTGAGAGCATCATCATCCCTACAGCATCGTCTACTATGAGGCTTTCTGACAGAGGTTAATGCCAGCTATGAAGACTAACTACTGCACAACAATGTCAGATGGCTCAGCTAAGGCAGGGTTTTGGAGCGCTTTTGGGACATTCGGGAGGAGATGTGGAGAAAATGCAAACAGCTGCATTTTTGGCAGACATTACATCACATCTTAATGAGCTCAATGTTAAGCTGCAGGGACAGAACAACAGTGTGTGATTTGATAACAGCAGTCCAGGCTTTCGAAAGGAAATTTGAGATGTTCAAGACTGATCTCCAAGGGAGAACTTGTCCACTTCTCCAAACTTTTGGAGCAATCCCATGGAGAGAAAGATGTGCCCCACCATGGTGGTTTCATACCGAAGCTGATGGATACCTTCAAGGCTCGCTTTGATGACTTTGCTCTTGGATGACATCTGCTGCTGTTCATACAGAACCCATTCTTGGTCACAAATGTCAGAGTTTTCAGAGGAAGCAAAACAGACCTTCAGAAGGGTAAATGTTGTATCACTACAAATGGAGTTGATTGAACTGCAAGAAAATGTGGCTTTGAAAGAGCAGGTTGGTGATTGTGACCCTGTCAGTTTCTGGGGAAAGATGGTGCCTGCAGCTGGTTTCCCTGTTCTAAACAAAATGGCACTACACATCCTGACCATGTTTGGTTCCACATACTGCTGAGAGTCAGCCTTCTCCACAATGAACATGAGTAAAACCAAATACAGCACCAGGCTCACCAATGAACACCTGCACCAGTGTCTTAGAATTGCACTCACAATTTCTTGCCAAAGGTCAAAGTATTGGCAGGAGAAAAACTACTGTCATTTATCTCATTAGTCTGATGCAAGGCCCAGAGTGACTTGTGCATGCATGGAACACATTCTGTGCACTCAGATGTTATTTTCCATTGGACTCTCCTTTGTTCTCCATAAAACGTGCACTTTAGTTTATTATTTATTCAATTAAGAGAAATGCAAGGCTCATGTACATTGGCTCAGTGACATTTTTGCATACAGATTACTATGCAACCACTTTTGTTCTTCAGCAATGTCACAAATGTGCACTTTATTATATTTTCGTAAAAAGAGAAACCATTCATTTTTTAAATACTTTGTTGTACTAATTTCTTAAATGTATTTGAAGCAGCATGACAAATAGTATTAGCCTACTTACTACTACAGCACAGCCTGTACAATGCACATGTTCACAGTCAAAATAAAGAAGTTGTTTGTAATTCATTAAAATGTATCTGATTGGTCTCCTTTAATGTATTTAATACTAGTCCTGAAAACATTTGATATAAAACCATGTATCCCAAATCATAATATGGACAATAGTAAAAGTGTGTTACTATGCTGTACTAGAGCACCGATAAATGACAATATATATTCTATCAGGACCTTTCCCACTTTGGAAATATGTGTGACAGAACCTTCTCAAATTGTATTTGAATACCCCTGAGATTGATAATCTACTGACCTAGCTAATTTAGTCACAGATTAAAGGAGTTAGCTAGCTAGTATCATGGGTGAGCTCAATCACTCTAATTTACTCCAATTTCAAAAAGGCAAGCGGGAAATCGTAGACAATCCTGACTGAGCACAATCCACTTATATTTCAGCAATCAGGATATTGTCATTGTCTGCCAGTTTCCGGCTAGGTAGCTAGTTCCCAACCACTTAGCTAATAGAAAAACTGATTATAACAAATTATTATTATTCATCTGTACTAGCTACAATTTTGACAAATCAACTAGATGCCTAAGCAGCTTATGAACGATTATATCTGAGTGTCTGGGCTGTGGCTAGCTAGGACAGGAGGCACGAGGCAACCACCAGACATAGCTGGCAGCTAGCCATGTCAACTACCTAGCTAGTTATAAACATGGTTAACCTAGTAACAAACTGGCATATCAGCTGGTTTAATCAAGCATGCTAGTTAGTATTTAAGCTAATGACCTAGAAATGTTATACTTGTAACTTACAAGTTCGCTAACGTCAGTGAACTTCAGCTCGCTTGTGCGAGAAATAGGACAGCGAAAAAATATCACAGTTAGCTATCTGCTTCTCAGCAAACTGTTCACTAGATGTAGTCGAGGCCGGGCAATTAATTCATTAGTTCGCTAACAGATATACATATTGTGGTTATATCATTGTCAAAACACAGACTTAGCTAGCTACTCACCATTTCTAAAACCGTTAAAACAGAATAAATTAAACACACTGCCGCGCAAACTTTCCCCGCTTCAAGTGAACGAAAATAAGTTGAAACTAATGACTGTCAAAACGTCACGCCCAAAGCACTTGCTGAACCTAATTGGGATGTTTCAAAAAATAGACAAGGGGTATTTTTCTGAATGTTTTTATTCTCTATATTGGTTTTTACGGGTCATTTAGTTACAACTTTGTTGAAAACAGTAGGCTATCTTTTAAAGATTTACAATATTTAGTGGTATACAGTTTTCTTGATAAATAAAGACGTCTGATATCGACCACCTAGTTTACAACCCCCTCCCAAATGTGAATCAATGGTGTGATAAAAAATATGTATCTGTTATGAGATGCGACATAAAATACGTTTCACAAAGGTCAAGAATGTAGCTGTTTAAAATGTGTGGAAAGTAAAAGTATAGGTGTCCATTCAGCTCCAGCTCCATTATAACAAATAATCACAATATGACAGAAATGGAAATCAAGTCCATATTTGATTGAATATAAATCTGAGTAAGATCATGATCAATCGAGCTGCCACATACTGGTATTGCTCATGCATAGCATGTAGAATGGCATGCAGAGAAGGGTCCGACTGCACCATTCGCGTTTTGGTTAATTAATGGTCTTCACATGGGGGTAAGCTATCTCGCTGCCATCTCGCTGCCATACTCCTGATCACTACCAGATGGTGCTATTTACCTACCAGCCTTTATTACCCTCAGCTTCAGGTAGTTGCCCCTGAATCCTGATACAGGGTCAGATATTTATTATAATTAATAAATATCTGACCCAGGGTTCCCCAACTGGCGGCCCGCGGGTGGATTTACTTTGCCCCTAATGGTTCAGGTCAGGGTTGTAGGTAGAGTAATCTGATCCTAGAACTGTGGTTAGGTACAATTTATATTTAAAGTATCATACATGCAGGACCCCAGTGGGAATGTTATGGAATTATCACACCATTATTACATTACGACACATGGAGCACTGACATCTAGTGGACATATCATGGTACAACAACTTTATTTGACAAATAAGATAATAAGATGTTGTATTGTCACATACGCTGGATAGGTGCAGTGAAATGTGTTGTTTTACAGGGTCAGGCATAGTAGTAAAGCACCCTTGGAGAAAAATACTCCAGAGTGGCGCAGTGGTCTAAGGCACTGCATCGCAGTGCTAGCTGTGCCACTAGAGATCCTGGTTCGAATCCAGGCTCTGTCGCAGCCGGCCACGACCGGGAGACCCATGGGGCGGCGCACAATTGGCCCAGCGTCGTCTAGGGTAGGGGAGGGAATGGCCGGCAGGAGATGTAGCTCAGTTTGTAGAGCATGGTGTTTGCAACGCCAGGGTTGTGGGTTCGTTTCCCACGGGGGGTAAATAAATAACAAATACAAAAGAAAAAAAAATAGTTATGTATGCACTAACTGTAAGTCGCTCTGGATAAGAGTGTCTGCTGAATGACGAAAATGTAAATGTAAGTGCCTTGCTCAAGGGCACTTCGGCAGATTTTTCACCTTGTTGGCTCGGGTATTCAAACCAATGCTCTAGGCCTCCTGCCGCCCAAGTTGTCAACAATATACACTGCTGTTGTTCAAGCAAATAATTGTCATTATTTTCGTTGGGGGGCTTACAGATACAATATACAAATTCATACAATTTCATATTCAGTAAATTCACTTTCCGTTTATTATTTTCCATTAGTTACTTTCCACATATATGTAGCTGTGGACTTTTTTTTAAAGGTACATAAATATACTGAACAAAAATATAAACGCAACATGTAAAGTGTTGGTCCCATGTTTCAGGAACTGAAATAAAAGTTCCCAGAAATGTTCCATACGCACAAAAGCGTATTTACATCCCTGTTAGTGAACATTTCTCCTTTGCCAAGATATTCCATCCACCTGACAGGTGTGGCATATCAAGAAGCTGATTAAACAGCATGATCATTACACAGGTGCACCTTGTGCTAGGGACAATAAAAGGCCACACTAAAATGTGCAGTTTTGTCACACAACACAATGTCACAGATGTCTCAAGTTTTGAGGGAGAATGCAATTGAATTGCCAGAGAATTGAATGTTCTGAAACAAAGCTGAAAATGTCCCAGTTCTTCCATGGCCTGCATACTCACCAGACATGTCAACCATTGAGCACGTTTGGGATGCTCTGGATCGACATGTACGACAGTGTGTTCCAGTTCCTGCCAATATCCAGCAACTTCGCATAGCCATTGAAAAGGAGTGGGACAACATTCCACAGGCCACAATCAACAGCCTGATCAACTCTATGCAAAGGAGATGTGTTGCGCTGCATGAGGCAAATGGTGGTCGCACCAGATACTGACTGGTTTTCTGATCCACACCCCTACCTTTTTTTTAAGGTATCTGTGACCAACAGATGCATATCTGCATTCCCAGTCATGTGAAATCCATAGTTTAGGGGCTAATTTATTTATTTCAATTGACTGATTTCCTTATATGAACTGTAACTAAATAAAATCTTTGAAATTGTTGCATGTTGCATTTATATTTTTGTTCAGTATACAAAGTACTGATCATTTTGATCATATTACAGAGTTAAAAAGTTATAATAAATGTAGTATGTAAGGGAAAATAACCAAAAGGAAGTGAGCCTCCACCCCCAATCTCCCATCTCATTCACCCAACCCCACCCATCCAACATGTCTCCATCCAAAGAAAGCTAAAAAGTATACATTATGAAAATAGGTATATTTCAGAAAGTATTCAGACCGTTTGACTTTTTCCACATTTTGTTACGTTACAGCTTTATTCTAAAATTGATTCAATAAAACATTTTCCTCAGCAATCTACACACAATGCACATAATGACAAAGTGAAAACAGGTTTTTAGAAATCTTTGCAAATGTAGTACAAATAAAAAAACGAAATACCTAATTTACATCAGTATTCAGACCCTTTGCTATGAGACTCGAAATTGAGCTCAGGTGCATCCTGTTTCCATTGATCATCCTTGAAATGTTTCTACAACTTCATTGGAGTCCACCTGTGGTAAATTCAATTGATTGGACATGATTTGGAAAGGCACACACCTGTCTATATAAGGTCCCACAGTTGACAGTGCATGTCAGAGCAAAAACCAAGCCATGAGGTTGAAGGAATTGTGTAGAGGCACAGATCTGGGGAAGGGTACCAAAAAATGTCTGCAGCATTGCAGGTCCCCAAGAACACAGTGGCCTCCATCATTCTTAAATGGAATAAGTTTGGAACCACCAAGATTCTACCTAGAGCAGGCCGCCCGGCCAAACTGAGCAATCGGGGGAGAAGGGCCTTGGTCAGGGAGGGGACCAAGAATCCGATGGTCACTCTGACAGAGCTCTTTAGTTTCTCTGTGGAGATGGGAGACCCTTCCAGAAGGACAACCATCTCTGCAGCACTCCACCAATCAGGCCTTTATGGAAGAGTGGCCAGACGGAAGCCACTCCTCAGTAAAAGGCACATGACAGCCCGCTTGGAGTTTGCTAAAAGGCACCTTAAGACTCTCAGACAATGAGAAACAAGATCCTCTGGTCTGATGAAACCAAGATTGAACTCTGTGGCCTGAATGCCAAGCGTCACTTCTGGAGGAAACCTGGCACCATCCCTATGGTGAAGCATGGTGGTGGTAGCATCATGCTGTGGGGATGTTTTTCAGCGGCAGGGACTGGGAGACTAGTCTGGATAGAGGCAAAGATGAACAGAGCAAAGTACAGAGAGATCCTTGATGAAAACCTGCTCCAGAGCGCTCAGGACCTCAGACTGGGATGAAGGTTCACCTTCCAAAAGGACAACGACCCTAAGCACACAGCCAAGACAACGCAGGAGTGGCTTCGGGACAAGTCTCTGAATGTCCTTGAGTGGCCCAGCCAGAGCCCAGACTTGAACCCGATCGAACATCTCTGGAGAGAGCTGAAAATAGCTGTGCAGCAACGCTCCCCATCCAACCTGACAGAGCTTGAGAGGATCTGCAGAGAGGAATGAGAGAAACTCCCCAAATACAGGTGTGCCAAGCTTGTAGCGTCATACCCAAGAAGACTTGAGGCTGTAATCGCTGCCAAAGGTGCTTCAACTCCTTTTTTAAATAAAAACCTGTTTTTGCTTTGTCATTATGGGGTATTGTGTGTAGATTGATAAGGCTAAACAATATTGTATTCCATTTTAGAATAAGGTTGTAACGTAACAAAAGTCAAGGGGTCTGAATACTTTCCAAATGCACTGTATATATTACATTTATTGTTGTTTTGTATGTATGCGTTGGGCTTCATAGATTGCTTATTTGTATGTGTTGGGCTTTATAGATTGCTTATTTGTATGTGTTGGGCTTTATAGATTGCTTATACAGTGGGGGAAAAAAGTATTTAGTCAGCCACCAATTGTGCAAGTTCTCCCACTTAAAAAGATGAGAGAGGCCTGTAATTTTCATCATAGGTACACGTCAACTATGACAGACAAATTGAGAAAAAAAAATCCAGAAAATCACATTGTAGGATTTTTAATGAATTTATTTGCAAATTATGGTGGAAAATAAGTATTTGGTCACCTACAAACAAGCAAGATTTCTGGCTCTCACAGACCTGTAACTTCTTCTTTAAGAGGCTCCTCTATCCTCCACTCGTTACCTGTATTAATGGCACCTGTTTGAACTTGTTATCAGTATAAAAGACACCTGTCCACAACCTCAAACAGTCACACTCCAAACTCCACTATGGCCAAGACCAAAGAGCTGTCAAAGGACACCAGAACCAAAATTGTAGACCTGCACCAGGCTGGGAAGACTGAATCTGCAATAGGTAAGCAGCTTGGTTTGAAGAAATCAACTGTGGGAGCAATTATTAGGAAATGGAAGACATACAACATTTACATTTACGTCATTTAGCAGACGCTCTTATCCAGAGCAACTTACAAATAGGTGCATTCACCTTATAGCCAGTGGGATAACCACTTTACAATTTTTTTTGGGGGGGGGGGGTTGGGGTAAGGGGGGGGGTAGAAGGATTACTTTGTCCTATCCCAGGTATTCCTTAAAGAGGTGACCACTGATAATCTCCCTCGATCTGGGGCTCCACGCAAGATCTCACCCCGTGGGGTCAAAATGATCACAAGAACGGTGAGCAAAAAATCCCAGAACCACACGGGGGGACCTAGTGAATGACCTGCAGAGAGCTGGGACCAAAGTAACAAAGCCTACCATCAGTAACACACTACGCCGCCAGGGACTGAAATCCTGCAGTGCCAGACGTGTCCCCCTGCTTAAGCCAGTACATGTCAAGGCCCGTCTGAAGTTTGCTAGAGTGCATTTGGATGATCCAGAAGAGGATTGGGAGAATGTCATATGGTCAGATGAAACCAAAATAGAACTTTTTGGTAAAAACTCAACTCGTCGTATTTGGAGGACAAAGAATGCTGAGTTGCATCCAAAGAACACCATACCTACTGTGAAGCATGGGGGTGGAAACATCATGCTTTGGGGCTGTTTTTCTGCAAAGGGACCAGGACGACTGATCCGTGTAAAGGAAAGAATGAATGGGGCCATGTATCGTGAGATTTTGAGTGAAAACCTCCTTCCATCAGCAAGGGCATTGAAGATGAAACGTGGCTGGGTCTTTCAGCATGACAATGATCCCAAACACACTGCCCGGGCAACGAAGGAGTGGCTTCGTAAGAAGCATTTCAAGGTCCTGGAGTGGCCTAGCCAGTCTCCAGATCTCAACCCCATAGAAAATCTTTGGAGGGAGTTGAAAGTCCGTGTTGCCCAGCGACAGCCCCAAAACATCACTGCTCTAGAGGAGATCTGCATGGAGGAATGGGCCAAAATACCAGCAACAGTGTGTGAAAACCTTGTGAAGACTTACAGAAAACGTTTGACCTGTGTCATTGCCAACAAAGGGTATATAACAAAGTATTGAGAAACTTTTGTTATTGACCAAATACTTATTTTCCACCATAATTTGCAAATAAATTCATTAAAAATCCTACAATGTGATTTTCTGGATTTTTTCCCCTCATTTTGTCTGTCATAGTTGACGTGTACCTATGATGAAAATTACAGGCCTCTCTCATCTTTTTAAGTGGGAGAACTTGCACAATTGGTGGCTGACTAAATACTTTTTTTCCCCACTGTACTTTGTTTCACGGGATATTCTGTTGAAATCGGTCCAGCCAGAGGGGTTCTCAGTTCATCGCGCAGACAGGAATAAATATCTCTCCGGGAAGCAGAAGGGCGGAGGTTTGTGTTTCATGATTAACGTATCATGGTGTAATTGTAGTAACATACAGGAACTCGAGTCCTTTTGTTCACCTGACCTAGAATATCTCACAATCAAATGCCGACCGTATTATCTCCCAAGAGAATTTTCTTCGGTTATAGTCACGGCCGTGTATCAACACCATAGTACCCTCCAAGCTCATCATCAACCTCAAGGCCCTGGGTCTGAACCCCGCCCTGTGCAACTGGGTCCTGGACTTCCTGACGGGCCGCCCCCAGGTGGTGACGGTAGAAAACAACATCTCCACTTCGCTGATCCTCAACACTGGGGCCCCAAAAGGGTGCGTGCTCAGCCCCCTCCTGTACTCCCTGTTCACCCATGACTGTGTGGCCAAGCATGCCTCCAACTCAATCATCAAGTTTGCAGACGACACAACAGTAGTAGGCTTGATTACCAACAATGACGAGACTGCCTACATGGAGGAGGTGAGGGCTCTGGGAGTGTGGTACCAGGAAAATAACCTCTCACTCAACGTCAACAAAACGGAGATGATCGTGGACTTCAGGAAACAGCAGAGGGTGCACCTCCCTATCCACATCAACGGGACCGCAGTGGAGTAGGTGGAAAGCTTCAAGTTCCTTGGCGTACACATCACCGACAAACTGAAATGGTCCACCCACGCAGTGTGGTGAAGAAGGCACAACAGAGCCTCTTCAACCTCAGGAGGCTGAAGAAATTTGGCTTGGCACCTAAAACCCTCACAAACTTTTACAGATGCACAATTGAGAGCATCCTGTCGGGCTGTATCACCACCTGGTATGGCAACTGCACCGCCCGCAACCGCAGGGCTCTCCAGAGGGTGGTGCGGTCTGCCAAACGCATTATCGGGGGCAAACTACCCGCCCTCCAAAACACATACAGCACCCGATGTCACAGGAAGGCCAAAGAGATCATCAAGGACATCAACCACCCGAGCCACTGCCTTTTTAGTCATTTAGCAGACGCTCTTATCCAGAGTGACTTACAGTTAGTGAGTGCATACATTTCATAATTTTTTTTCATACTTTTTTTCATACGCTATCATCCAGAAGGCGACGTCAGTACAGGTGCATCAAAGCTGGAACTGAGAGAATGAAAAACAGCTTCTATCTCAAGGCCATCAGACTGTTAAATAGCCATCACTAGCACATTAGAGGCTGCTGCTGCCTATTGAAATCACTGGTCACTTTAAGAAATGGAACACTAGTCACTTTAATAATGTGTACAGTCACTTTAATAATGTTTACATATCTTGCACTACTCATCTCATATGTATGTACTGCATTCTATTCTATAATATTCTACTGTATCTTAGTCCATGCCGCTCTGTCATTGCTTGTCCATATATGTATATTTTCTTAAATTCCATTCCTTACTAGTTTTGTGTGTATTAGGTATATGTTGTGAAATTGTTAGATATTACTTGTTAGATATTACTGCACTGTCGGAGCTAAAAGCACAAGCATTTCGCTACACCCGCTATAACATCTGCTAAACACGTGTATGTGACAAATAACATTTGATTTGATTTGAAGCCAATTTGTTGTGGCTAATGTTAGCTAGGTGGCTAACGCTAACATTAGGGTTAAGGTTAGGGTTAAGGTTAGGATATAGGCTAAATGGTTAAGGTTAGGGTTAGGGGAAGGGTTAGCTAACATGGTAAGTAGTTGCAAAGTAGCTAAAAAGTAGTAAGTAGTAAGTAGTTGCTAAAATGCTAAAGTTGTCCATGATGAGATTCGAACACGCAAACTTTGGTTTAATAGACATTTGCATTATATACCCACCCATCCACCCCGACAAACAACCCTACTTTTGTTTTTGCCTTTACTGCAGTGGGCTAAATCAGGGTCACACAGAGTGTTTCTTGGAACTCTTAAACTAATTTGAAATTTGAAACAAAAGTATGCACCTCACACACATGGTTATGGGCTTAAAAAAGAAGACACCTCTACCATTTCAGATATGGAGTTGAAATGTATAACATTTTGAGGTTGCTTCCCAATATTACATTTTATATACATCACAGACTACTGAAATATAACTAAACCGTTTGACATATAAATACTGGATTTTCGGCGGCATTTTTGAAATAATGTTTATAATTATGAAACCATGATAAATATTAATAACATTCCACACGAGGCTACTAGGTAATTTGACTGCAGGAAAGTGCTATGTACAGTTGATGTCGGAAGTTTACATACACCTTAGCCAAATACATTTCAACTCAGTTTTTCACAATTTCTGACATTTAATCCTAGTAAAAATTCCCTGTTTTAGGTCAGTTAGGATCACCACTTTATTTTAAGAATGTGAAATGTCAATTTTGGCCCATTCCTCCTGACAGAGCTGGTGTAACTGAGTCAGGTTTGTAGGCCTCCTTGCTCGCACACGCTTTTTCAGTTCTGCCCACAAATGTTCTATAGGATTGAGGTCAGGGCTTTGTGATGGCCACTCCAATACCTTGACTTTGTTGTCCTTAAGCCATTTTGCCACAACTTTGGAAGTATGCTTGGGGTCATTGTCCATTTGGAAGACCCATTTGCGACCAAGCTTTAACTTCCTGACTGATGTCTTGAGATGTTGCTTCAATATATCCACATAATTTTCCTTCCTCATGATGCCATCTATTTTGTGAAGTGCACCATCCAAGCTTTAACTTCCTGACTGATGTCTTGAGATGTTGCTTCAATATATCCACATCATTTTCCTTCCTCATGATGCCATCTATTTTGTGAAGCGCACCAGTCCCTCCTGCAGCAAAGCACCCCCACAGCATGATGCTGCAACCCCTGTGCTTCATGGTTGGGATGGTGTTCTTCGGCTTGTTAGCCTGCCCCTTTTTCCTCCAAACATAACTATGGTCATTATGGCCAAACAGTTCTATTTTTGTTTCATCAGACCAGAGGACATTTCTCCAAAAAGTATGATCTATGTCCCCATGTGCAAACCGTAGTCTGGCTTTTTTATGGCGGTTTTGGAGCAGTGGCTTCTTCCTTGCTGAGCGGCCTTTCGTTATGTCGATATAGGACTCGTTTTTACTGTGGATATAGATACTTTTGTACCCGTTTCCTCCAGCATCTTCACAAGGTCCTTTGCTGTTGTTCTGGGATTGATTTGCACTTTTCGCACCAAAGTACGTTCATCTCTAGGAGACAGAACGCATCTCCTTCCTGAGCGGTATGACGGCTGCGTGGTCCCATGGTGTTTATACTTGCAAACTATTGTTTGTACAGATGAACGTGGTACCTTCAGGCATTTGGAAATTGCTCCCAAGGATGAACCAGACTTGTGGAGGTCTACCATTTTTTTTCTGAGGTTTACTCGCTCGCCGTCGGATCCTTACAAGGCACCCCGACCTACGTCCACGATATCTCAGTCTCTTCCTCATGCAAATGACGGGGATTTGGGCCTTGTCGGGTGTCTGTAGGATATCCTTCGCGGCCGCCTCGTTGAAGAAAAAATCTTTGTCCAATACGAGGTGAGTAATCGCTGTCCTGATATCCAGAAGCTCTTTTTGGTTATAAGAGACGATGGCAGAAACATTATGTACAGAATAAATTACAAATAACGCGGAAAAACACACATAATAGTACAATTGGTTAGAGGGCTGTAAAACGGCAGCCATCTTCTCCGGCGCCATTATTATATAAATGCTAGTACTTATGGTTCTAAAAAAGGTTCTCCAAGGCCAGAGTCATATGTTTAAGTGTGGTCCTCTGTAGCTCAGCTGGTAGAGCACGACGCTTGTAACGCCAAGGTAGTGGGTTCGATCCCCGGGACCACCCATACACAAAAAAATGTATGCACGCATGACTGTAAGTCGCTTTGGATAAAAGCGTCTGCTAAATGGCATGTTATTATTATTATAAGGGTTCCCTTTATTTTATACTTTGTTCTAGACTAGTGCACTTTCCCACAAACTCTACTCACTACCCTGTGTTTTGTACAATACATATACTAAAGAGTGGGAATTCCCATTAACTAAACAGCACTTATCAGACCAAGCACATGCAGAAGGACTGTAAGCAAAGAGTAGCATATATCTTAGGCTGCATTTCTTATGTATAAAAGGTGCTATTTAATTAAAGTTTATGACTTTTTAATACTGTGTCTAGTCTCATTTTGTTTTGTATAGTCTGTTTTAACAAGTGTTGTGCTGTGACATGTTAATTCTTGTCACTCTCCCCCGCTCTCTGGAGACTGAGCTCTCATACCCCAGAACATCCTGCTGAGCCTGTGGAAGTGATGTGTCCGCAATAGAAATGGACTATCGTTTGAACACCAAGTATGACACACACACACACACACACACACACACACACACACACACACACACACACACACACACACACACACACACACACAAAAGCTGTGTTTAGACATACAGCCTAATTCTGATCTTTTTTTCGACCAATCAGATCAGCTCTGAAAAAGATCTGATGTGAAAAGATCTGATGTGATTGGTAAAAAGACCCAACTAGCGGAAAAAATATCAGAATTGAGCTGTCTGTGTAAACGTAATGCTGCCACAGACACACACACACACTACCCCTGGCAGTATACACAGTATGAACTGTTTCTCTGTGTGTGTGTGTGTGTTTAGAAGTCTCTTGGTGATACATTTCTGATTGATCAATTAATCAGTTATGAGTCATCAGAAGCTGTAACGGGCAGGACAGCGATTGTCCCTCTTCAGCTCCATTATAACAAATAACCACAATATGGCAGGAACAGCAATCAAGTCCATTCCTTTGATTTGAATATAATCAGAGTCAGATGATGATCAATCGAGCTGCCACATATTGATATTGCTCAGAGATGTACAGGGAGGGAGAGTGACATGCAGGACAGACGTGGCTCTGGTCTAGACAAGGCTAGGGTGCCCCCTTGTGGCTGTATTCCATACTGTTGAGTTTCAACGCTCCCAATGGCCACTAGAGTTCACTGTAGAATAATTGTTGAATGTGCTATGTGCTCTGTGTGCCTGTGTGTAAACGAGAGGGAGAGAGAGAGAGGCGGGGGCACATAGCTTAGCAGCAGCTAAGTAGCATTACCAGCCAACCCCTTGTCCTGCTACCTACTGTGGCAGGTAGCCTAGCGGTTAGAGCTTTGGGCCAGTACATGAAAGGTTGCTAGTTCAAATCCCAGAGACAATCTGTTGATGTTCCCTTGAGCAAGGCACTTAACCCTAATTGCTCCAGGGTTACTGTTGATAATGGCAGACCCTGGCTGTGACCCCACTCTGAGGGTGTCTCAGGGGGAGTTGGGATATGCAAAAAACACATTTCCAATTCACACATCTGTATAATGCAAGTGTCAAATAGGACAAATAGAAGCACCCACCAAGTTATTATTATCTCAACATCAATTCATAGAGAACCACTACATGTACACTGTCTCTGACCCCTGCTCTCAGTGTCTGACCCCTGCTCTCAGAATAATAGCCACAAAGTATAAAGGATTGACCTACCACCATCAGTCAACTTCTCTGGAGAAATGCACATGCAAACACACACAGGCCTGTTCTTTTCCTTGAGGCCCCCATTATTAGCCAAATAATTATAATTATGCACAAAACCCCTCATTTAGACAGGCCAACTGGGCTAAAGATGGACATGCCCCTCTGGCATTTGCCCAAACTGCTTTATGGCCAGTCTTTCCAGAGCTATTCAGTTATGCAGGTGTACAAACGAATCACTGCAAGGGGCAGGACAGGGATTGTTTGCCAGTCTGCCAGCTTAGTAGAGTCTGCCACTAGCACAGTCAATGTAGTCAGCTCAGCTATCCCCATTGAGACCGTGTCTGTGCCTCGATCTCGGTTGAGCAAAACTAAACATGGCGGTGCTGGCCTTAGCAATCTCACTGGAATAAAGACCTCCTCCATTCCTGTCATTATTGAAAAAGATTGTGATATCTCACATCTCAAAATAGGGCTACTTAATGTTAGATCCCTCACTTCCAAGGCAGTTATGGTCAATTAACTAATCACTGATCATAATATTGGTGTCATTGGCCTGACTGAAACATGGCTTAAGCCTGATGAATTTACTGTGTTAAATTAGGCCTCTCCTCCTGGTTACACTAGTGACCATATCCCCCGCGCATCCCGCAAAGGTGGAGGTGTTGCTAACATTTAAGATAGCAAATGTCAATTTACCCCCCAGAAAATGACTGCGTTTTCGTCTTTTGAGCTTCTAGTCATGAAATCTATGCAGCCAACTCAATCACTTTTTATAGCTACTGTTTACGGGCCTCCTGGGCCATATACAGAGTTCCTCACTGAGTTCCCTGAATTCCTATCGGACCTTGTAGTCATGGCAGATAATATTCAAAATTTTGATGACTTTAATATTCACATGGAAAAGTCCACAGACCCACTCCAAACATGTCTCCGGACCTACTCATTGCCAGTCATACACTGGATCTAGTTTTGTCCCGTGGAATAAATATTGTGGATATAAATGTTTTTCCTCATAACGCTGGACTATCGGACCACCATCTTATTACGTTTGCAATCGCAACAAATAATCTGCTCAGACCCCAACCAAGGACCATCATAAGCCGTGCTATAAATTCTCGGACAACCCAAAGATTCCTAGAGGCCCTTCCAGACTCCCTCCACCTACTCAAGGACGTTGGAGTACAAAAATCAGTTAACGACCTAACTGAGGATCTAAATGTAACCTTGCGTAATACCCTAGATGCAGTCGCACCCCTAAAAACAAAAAACATTTGTCACAAGAAACTAGCTCCCTGGTATACAGAAAATACCCGAGCCCTGAAGCAAGCTTCCAGAAAATTGGAACGGAAATGACGCTCCACCAAACTGGGAGTCTTCCTACTAGCTTGGAAAGAAAGTACAGTGCAATATCGAAGAGCCCTCACTGCTGCTCGATCATCCTATTTTTCCAACCTAATTGAGGAGAATAAGAACAATCCAACATTTCTATTTGATACTGTCGCAAAGCTGACGTAAAAGCAGCATTCCCCAAGAGAGGATGCCTTTCACTTCAGCAGTGATGAATTCATGAACTTCTTCTTCGACGAAAAGATCATGATCATTAGAAAGGAAATTACGGACTCCTCTTTGAATCTGCGTATTTCTCCAAAGCTCAGCTGTCCTGAGTCTGCACAAAACTGCCAACACCTAGGATCAATGG